>NW_021680374.1:1898393-1923430 GCF_001412515.2 Diachasma alloeum
GGGGGGCAGGGGAACCAGTGGGAGAGTTCCACACCATATAAAACGAGGCAGACGAGTGGAGAAACAAGGAGAGATGGTGGGGCATTGGTTTCGTGATTGAGATGCGGGCGGTTTTTTGTCGTACAAGTGGCGAGACGGATATGTACGTTGAGATTGTGAGCGGGAGTGAGGGGGAGGGAAGATTTGTCGTGCCATTCGATGCCACCGAGCGCAACTGGCCATTGAAAGTTGAAATCAAGGACGTGTCCATGTTGTGCCAGCAGAATCGATTTAATAGAGTTTTTTTCATTCACAAGATTGGCTACTTTTTGTTCATTGAGTATCTCAGGGTCACTCCAGCCACTTCGCATGAGTGCATTTGCTCCAGTTCTCTGATTGCAACGAGAAAAAATATTTATTTGATTATGAATAGGAGTGAGAGATACATTTTTCACCTGCTTGTGCCGTTAGATGACAGATTAATAGTTTTCAATTCAGGGGAATTAAAGTTTGTGGCGATTTTTTCCCTTAATTTTCATTATTTTTGGAATTTATGTCCACGTTAAGGAATTCCTGTCCCGAAATGAATTCATGTCTGGACAGGAATTCACATCCAGATGGTAATTAATGGCCGGACAGGAATTCATCTGCAAGAATTCATAGATGATGAAGCCCTAAAATCCATGTCCGGACAGGAATTCATGTCACGAAATGAACTCTTGCCCAGACAGGAATTTACGCACCTGCAGGAATTTATATCCGACAGGAATTCATGCATCTGCAGGATAGGAATTCATGTCCAGGCAGGAATTCACACCCCTGCAGGAATTTATATCCCACAGGAATTCATGCCCCTACGTAAAAGAACAAATTCCAATATTTTTTCTTCATAAAAACTGAAATCACAGTTTTCCCTGTTTCCCCCGTTCTCTAATTAATTACGAAAAAAAGGTCCAATTGAGTAACAGCCCGAGCACTCCTCCGTAATGATGACCTTGGTGAGGAGAAAAGAGGAAATGAAAGAAAAAAAAATACTTCATCCCTGGAATACAAGAGGCACCGCCTTGGAGGACCCTCCTCCCTGCAGATTGACGCGATAATTGGATCGGCTAATTGCCGGATTCTGAAATGGGAATAGCACTTGGACTATTCCCAAGATAAACCGAGCATTTAGCTACCATTGAAAACCAAAATAGGGAGTGTTATTCTCGATTTTCATCTGTATACAATTGGATTGACGTGATAATTGGCATTCTCCGGGTTATTTCATTGCCTTAATTACTGGATTCCCCCAGCCCACAGCGAATATTCGCATTTCAGAGAAGAGAGAACAAGGAAGAGGTGATGGAGAAGAGCCGAGAGAGGCATTAACCAGCGTGATAAATTTCCAAGTATTTTAATGCTTCAAAAGTCTCATTTTGACCATTAAAAATTGTGAAGAATCTCTCCTACACGAATATTTGCTCTGAAAGGGAAATATAAATGTCAAAATGTCCCGCTGGAAATAATAAAAACATGGAAGATATATTTCTCTATTGTTTTTTTTTATCTCTCGCTGGGATCGAACAAAAGAACTCTTCGTGAACCAAAAAATATTTTGCATACGGGTAGATCTTAAACGTCTTCTTTTTGCTCTACAATCTGGACACGCCTTTTATGCTCCAAGTATGTTCTTCAACCTCTCGAGAACACGTTTTTTCAACACCCACTGCAGCACCATCCCCCAGAGGGGGCAAACAGTAACGAAATAAGATGAGACTTTATTTACGGTTTGTTGAGACTCACTTTCCACCGAATAAATTCTGCCCAAGTACTCGGCCGGGAATTCTTTTAACGAAACGCGCTAACTTATGTCTCAGACTGACGCCTGGGATGCATAAAATGGGTAAAAATATATAAATAAAAATAGCGCATTACCGAGAGCTTCGTTTACAAATCATGAACGAGGGGGCCTGATTTTATGGTGATTTTATAGCTACGAGCCAACGGAATTCCGTATAAGGAGTACGTGAGAGGTGTTGTCAAATGGGTTTTCGGTTTTTCGGGGGGTATCAGACGCCTTTTAAGCGGACGTACGAATTTAAGGGACGGATCGAGGCGAATTTATTTCCGTCAGTGGCTCTCAAGATGCTCTTGAGGATGATTAAAACCGAGTTCGTTCAATTCCGCCAGCGAAAGATCTCGAGGGTTTTCCTCTTTTCCTTTTACAAGCACCTGAAGTGTCAGAAGAAAACACAGTGGAACTTCCGGCACGCGGAATCGGAGCGCTTCCGTGAAGTCACGTGTGAAGAGTCGATCTTGGAAAGGTTGGGAATGAAAAAAATTGACGTCGGGACGTGATTTCATTGTGGAAAATTTTTATCTAGGGCTGGCACTGGAAAATTGGAATTAAGACATTGAAAATTCACTATTTTATGAAATAATTCATGGAAACTGGGAATTTTAGTTTAATTACCCCATGAGACCTTTATTTATTTGTTATTTATTCATTTATTTATTGGTGTATTCATTTATTTGTTTATTTATTGGGGGGTAACAGTCGAAGAGCCGAGGCCACTTACATGACTTGAATAGTAGATGAATAAAATGCGTCTACTTTTGCCCCATTTGACCCTAAATTTAAAAACGATTATATTATTCAAACGTCACAGGTTCTGAATTTGAGTCTCGATATTGAACCGTTAGAAAACATTTGACAAAATTGACAAATTTTTATCCTTAAATGCAATATAGATAGTTTATGCACCGATAAATAGTAATGCGAGAAATTAAAAATAACATCAATTCTTTTAGCAACTTGAGAAATTAACTTTCAAATTAAAAAGCTCCACTCGACAAGAAAAGTCTGAGTTTTCTGGATTTTTCAGTAGCACTCAAGGAGACACTTCCACAAGCGCATTGATGCACAGTCTGACGATTTGGTTGACAGCGTTCAACTGCAGTGTAAATCTCGTGAATGACGCTCTCAAGCATAAAGGCATTTGTCTTTTGGCTGTAGCGGTGTCTGTGGCCTCCTTGCTTCTCATATGCGTCACCTCTGATTTCCAGATTAGCACGGAAGCCTTGAGTGAGTTTGTCCTCTCAGCGAGACATCCATCGTAGTTCGTCTCATTCTTACAACCTTCAACATTCCTCTGAACTTGTGACTGTAACTGATCTCCTTTCTATGGGAATGGAAACACCTCGATGTTTGACTGAATCTTGATGACATTTTTTCGTAAATAATTCACTCACGTTCAGCAACTCGCCAACTAGACGCCGCAGGGCTGAGAAGTTGGGCAGATTTGCGTCTTCACACAGGTTTGTTCTCGTCATGTGGGTTTCCAGGGCTCGTTGGACTACTACATTCAATGGTTTGCGGCATTTATTTGCGTCTTTTCCTAGTTCCTCAGCTGCTTCGAAATTGGGCTTGAAATTATGGGCGAAAAATTGAATAATTATCGTTTGGGGGGAACCAAACGATACTGTTACGATACTGTTTCTGTTACTGTTGAAAATTTCTGCCTAAAATTTCCGGTATAATCCTAAAATTCACAATTTAAAGAAAAAACCAATGGGCACTCTAAATTTTAGATAAATTATTCCATAAAACTTGAATTTCACTAAATTTTCTATCAAATTTGAAATTTCATTATTGTTTTCGCCTAAATTGAATTCAATGTCACTCTCCTGAAACTTCCTCCTAAATTATCCAAGAAACTACAACCTTCTTCTAAAACTCTAATGAAAAATGCAATAATTCTCGTAAAAAAATGCATTTCAATTCAAAATTTCACGAAAATTTTGTTTTAGAAATTACTCAACGGCCAGGGAGTTCCTGACAGAAATATATTTTTGTTCCTGTTGATATTTGACTAATTCGTCAATAGATTCCGAATATCCTGAGGGATTATTAGAGATCACTTGCGAAGAATTACAGGAAGACATTTTATACCACTTTATGCTTTTCCATTCCATTCTCCTCTGAAAATTCTCGACGATGACGATTCAAAATAATAAATCATCACTAAATAATTCACCGCAGTCATCAAACGTGAGTAAATACAGTCTCAAAACTCACTTGCAGTTCCTGTACACTAGAATCAGCAACACTGGTGGCGTTTTCCTTCCTGAATTGGTAAAGATCTATGAAATAACGCTGGATATTCTTCAAGTGAAGCCTGTATTCCTCAAGAATTCTCCTGGTATCTGCGATGGTATCCTGGACCGAGTTGACTGCCTCATTCGCCTCAGCCTTTCAAAACAGATGGGACTAAGTAATTCGTGACGATAGGCACTTCCGACCAGGAGAATAAAAAACTCCACACTTACGTGGCTGATTACGACAAGTGCGAGAGCAGCTAGTACCGCGTAGAACCTCATCTTGGAAGTGATAGCCTCAGAAAATTTTTCAACCATTCTTATACCTTGAACCCCCCCTCATTTCTCTTAATTATGAAGTGGGCAAAGATAGTGAAGTCTTTAAATCCGCAACTATGAAGAGTTGACAGTGATCAGTGATGCTGAAAATCTCATTAGGAATGACTAACAGAAAAATTCCTATTCTGATAGTGCACACGTGTGGAAAATTCACTTCATTACCTACTCACTCGTTCGAGTACTGTGTACACTACTCACTAATTCTTACATTCCCAATTTGTGGCGGTAGTTTTCTTCTGTTGTGAATGAAGTTGTCAATGTTTTCGGGGAATTCTGAGTGAAAACCATCGGTTATAAGTGGAAATAATATATGCACACACGTGTTTTTGCAGGAAGAGGTACGACGCATAGGTTTTGTGACATTAAATTCACCGGAATTCCGATTTTTGAAAAATTGGAAGATGAGGATTATCCACTTCACTGAAATTTCCATTAATTGATGACTGAAGCGTATATTCGCTTCAATTTTTGAGGCCTTGATTAATTTTCATGGAGGCGTTCAACTGAAATATCAGTGGAATTATAATATGACGAAAATTATCAAGACAAGAAGTAGACTGAAAATTTCAGACAAAGAAATTTACCAGTGTAATGATACCAGTGTATTACCTAGACCTCGGGATTTCACGAGGGGGTGGAGGGGGAAGGCATGTACGCCGAGGGTTGGAATTTGTACCCAACAAAGGGAGAGGGTTGCAGAATGTATTTTTTTCACCCGGAGCCAAAGTGTCAGATCTTGGATTTTTCCAGGGGGAAAGTCGACTTTCGCCAAAATCGAATTTTTTAGCCGGGTGAACGTTGATTCCAACTATTTAAGCGACGGGCTATTCAGAACTCTCAAAAGTATGTGGAAAAAGTGAAAACTGAAAAAGTTTTTTTTTTCAAATTTTCAAAGGGTCAGATTTTCCGTTTTTCCCGGGGGAAAGTCGACTTTCGCCAAAATCGAATTTTTTCGTCAAGTGAATGTTAATTCCGCATTTATTGGCCCCTCTAATGCCAATGAAACCCTCGGAGGCACCAGAAATGTCGAAGAAAAATTTTTGAAGATTGTCGAAGAAAAATTCAAGAAGTGTACTGAAACTTCATAATTGCCGACAGCTGTTGGCTCCTCCAATAAAAAACTGAATGAATAAATGAATAAAACAGATATTCAAGAGTGCATTCCCTTCGAAATGTCCTGAAAATTCCAGCCAAACACATTTACCTACAGTGATTTAAGCCACAGCTGTTGAGTCATCCAATAAAAAAATGAATAAATAAATGAATAAAACTGATATCCAGAAAATCCCGCATAATGCAAACATAACACCCCAGTACGCATCCCGTCCCATAAACATGAATATTCACTGGGATGAATCTCGTGGTATTATACCGCCCGTTGTGCCACGCGTATCCAGCGCACGTGGAGGTGGAGATGATAACAAGAAAAAGGATGAGTGAAAATATAAGCAGTAAGTGAAATTTATACGTGCAGACGGTTATATGCGGTGAACGTGGGTCGCTCTACCGGTACTATTCGTTCAGTGCTGCCCAATCGGGACGTAAGAGGCGCGTGCCGTCGATTCGCCCACGTACAGCTTCAATTCTCCCATCGGATTCAACTAGCCATCGAAAAACTAAAGCCATCGCTCCTCAAAAATTGAGTGGCCCATCTCTCTCACTCTCCTCGATCGGACAAGTTTCTGGGGCCAGAGCGTGAAAAATTTTCCAACGCCCCGAGACGCGTTTCAGTCACGCCTAGTCGCGGCCTAGTCAGGCCCTAGTCAGTGTCGATACAAAGGCGTATATCGGGTAGTCTTCGGAGAATCTCCACGTGAGCCCTCGAATGCGAGGAAAATATACACTTGATTTACGACAGGATCGCGAGATTTACGGCCCATCTGTCGTGGGCCTCTCGGTCTCGTTCACATGCGTGCTATATGCGTTGACTACGGGCCACTCCCACTTGACGTACGTCTTTTAGGTGAAGCTGTTCAAGTGCAATACAACTCTCCAATCACTTTTTGTTGGGTATGAAGAATTATTCTTCAAATTATTTCTCTCACTGCTGTTGTTTGTAATTGTTACGCACATGGAGAGAAATTCTTTTCCATTTCATACTCCATACTTTACGGAGTTTATTGGTCTCTACATTGAGATGAAAGATTACTTCACATCGCAGAAATAATTTTTTCAGACAAATCAATTGCCCAGAAAGATTTTCATAGAAAACCTTGCGAATTCGAATTCTCTGGACAATTTATTCTATTGAGATATTTTCTATAGAATAATATTGTACATTTCCAACGAAAAAAAAATAAAGTTGCGGAATCCTTTAATAAAATCCGCTAAAAATTAATACAATTTTCAATAGAATTTCCCCATCAAACGATACGATCTGAAAAAATCGTGTTTTATTTCAGACTCCACAAAAATAGGGGAGAGTGGGGTAAAACGGACACTTTAGACTTTTTTAAAATTATTCATAACTCAGAAACAAATTGGTCAATTGGGCTCAGATTAGACTCGTCACAAAGGAAAAGAATTGTTCTTTATATTGAAAAAAATTATTAAATTTTATCAACATTTCAACCCCTCATTAACATGTTTAAAAAAAGCCAAAAGTGTCCGTTTCACCCAACCTCCCCTACTTATAAAAAAAAAATTATTGAATTTCATTGCCGATCTCCAATCATTAACGATAAAAACCGGTTCATCACCCTTCGCTACTGAATTACCCTATTCCCAATCGACGATTGACGCAATAATATCACCAAGGTGTTACCCAACAAGTGACACTTACAACAACATAATTACCGATAACACGTCATTTGTATCACTCTGTTCACGCGCCACCGGCGACAAGCAATCGTCCCATCGCAATTACATCCCAGAGAAATTCGCAATCACCTTAACCTCAAAATAGACCCGACAGAGGAATGTTAACCACTGGAATGATCCAATCGCCAATAAACTAGCATCAATGACCCTGAAATATTTGAATTCAAATAATCCCAGGACAGGAGGAGAGTGAGGGGAGGGAGGGGGGCACATTGATGTTAAAAGTACCGTTTGGCCATAATTCAACTTTAACGATTGTGCATGTCGATAAATTAGACAGACGCGTATAAAAGCCCGCGGGGACAAAAGGGACAAACCATAATGCTTGTATCCAAAAGCTACCGACCAGTGTTTCCTTTAAAGATAAACACGACGAGTAACCGGGGCTCAGTGCTAACCGGTGTATATCGAGAATACCTTGGCCACGTACTCGGCATATGTAATCACCTGGAAAACTCGGTCTCTCCGGTGTATCCACGTACAGATGAAAAAATAAAATGATAGTGGGAATAGTTGTGGGTGGTGGGAAAATATTGCTATCCGAATGTGGAAGAGGATTAATTAATATTATTAAAAAATTCAGGAGACGTCCCTGATTCTCTTATCTGTGACCCTCATGATGCCATTGAGAATGAATTATTATCTCTACTTCTCTAATATGTTCATACATCTCATACTATTATATGTGAATAAATTGAAAAATGAACGGTTGAGTCTCATGACAAGAGGCTTTCGTTGGAGCCTTTTGTTAATAATAAAAATCTCGATTTTTCAAAGGAGGTAAATGATTCTATCAATTTTTTTCTATATAATACGAATGCCTAAACATACCCAAGAAGATGGGGGGACGCAGCCCCTTGGGATTGGAGAGCGAAGCGAGCGAGGGGGCGTGGCTTCCTCGTGGGCGGCGAGTGAAGTGAGCAAAACGTCGAATCTGACGCAAATATATTCTTGAACTGAGAAAATTCCACAAATGTTCAATCACGCTTTCACGGTTTTCTGAATGAAAAATCATCATTTGTTTTCTTTGAAAGAAGATAGTAATCTCGAAACAATCAACGATTGAAAAAAATAATCACATAAAAATAATGTTTTTAGCCGTGAAATACTCATGTAATGAAATTAAAATCAGAAACTCGGGAACTCCATGTACATCCATTCCATCAACTGCCCTATTTTCAACTCAACCAATTCATGATAATCACTCGATTGCAATGGATACCCATTCCAATACGGAAGTAGAGCTCGGTGATTTCGAGGCGTGCGATAATAATACCGTGCTGAGTTTAAACCACGATGATATCGTAAACGATCGGCACTCGAGACAGCTTTTAATAACCTCAGATTTAGAACGAAAGGATATAATGCAGGACAAGAATTGGACGTGACCCGGGGAAAAGCCCTCGGGTTTAGCCAATGATGATTATCGAATGTTACCAACGTCACGGAGTACTCGAGATCCCTCTCTGCATTCGTACGATAAAATTGTGGTATGAAAAAATAGTGGAGCATTATATTGTATTAGAGTCGAGACCGAGATCGGCAAGAGGCCATCGTACAATCGTGGCAGTACCACTCGTACTTGAATTATCTTCATCAATATGTTAATGCGCACTCGATTATTTTTTCGATAAAAAGGAAAAAAATAACAGACAAATCGGCATTATCTCGACGCCCCGTATGCATGAAAGCATGATTCAGGATTTATCCGCTTTCTCTGATGAAACTGTTTATCATTGGGAAGACTGGAAAATGAGAGTAATGAGGGGAATTTTTTTTTCGGGATAAAGTGCATCGGGGATATACAATTTTCGGTTAATTGGAAGTTATGGTAATTGAGGGGATTAATCATGGCGCGGGGCGATTATACCTCATGATGAGGTGGAATTAATTCTGATGGGGTGATACTTTATGAGTCGTGTGCTTGAATTCATTATTTTTCTCGTCGATTTTCAGGGGCTTTCACTCGGGTATCGAATCCTTTTTCTCGTGGAAATTGTTAATTATGCAGGGAGAGGTGGAAAATTTTTGAATGCACCCTGCGGTGCAGTGTTTATGAGATAGTTTTGAGGAACGACGGGGAATGAGGCAGGCGGGGGGCTTGATGATGTCTCCATTCGAAGAAAATGAAGATTTTTAGAAGATTTAGGAATTTCAATGCTGAGAATGTTGGAACTTAATTTTTTCCTCACGCAATTTGATTTGAAAATTGAATGATTCGTAATTTTACGATATAATTAAATGACAATAATTTTGTGAAATTTTCACTCAAAATATTGCAATTTTCACTGGACTTTTGATGAAAATTTTATCAAGTGATAGTTCCAGTGGAATTTTAATTAATTTTCATTAAAAACTCGGAATTTAATGAAAGAATAAATGGAAACGGCTAATTGTACAACTTGATTGATTTTTCAACAGAACATGAATATTTGGAAACAGAATGACATGAATTTTCCATTTTTCCCCGATTTCATCGCATTCTCACGGAAAAATTGAACTGAAAATTAAGTCTTTTATTCATTTTATAGTTCCTTCCAACAGAAAATGAATAAAATGTGAAATTCAATTATTCCCCCCCCCCCCAAAGAAAATTCAACATCACGCTTCTAAAAATTACCACTAAATTATCAATGAAATTTCAATTTCTATTCCAACAACGAAGTATGCTGCACGCTGCCTAGACCCTCGGAATAAATATTAATAGAAATTTCTCTCCATGTAGATCCCCATCAATTTTCCGCGGCACTTCAACCGCAATTGCAGAGATCCCCAAGAAAATAAAAAAACCCATAAACACGATGAACCAAATAGTTCAATCTATCCATTTAATACGTAGGGAGTGGGATTCCGTGGGAGCGGTCACATGTACTCCCCTCATTTTTCCATCGTCTCGCAAAAGCCGATGATGAAAACTAATGGTCAGACTTAAAGAAGATGTAGTAGCTGTAGAAAACTTGCTGTTCCGGTTTTTTTCAAAGTGGAACGCCAACGGTAACCCGAGAGATGCTGGACATTTGATCGACGACTATTTCTCACCTACTCACGCATGCACGGATCCTTCATGTTTTAAGTGGAAGATAATGAGCAAAGTGAACGAGGAAAGCCGGAATGATTGATGGAGGACGATGGACTGATCTAATTGTGATGTTGAAATCACTTTCAGAGATTTCTGTCGCACTCATTATCGTCGGGATTATCAAATACACAGAGTGAATTCAAATGTCATCAATCAAATCATCAGGAGTTCATTCTTACTGGGCCCAGAATAGAGGGAAAGTAAAAATCTAAGTCATTCGCTGGCAAACACTCGACTAAAAAAAACATCATTCACTTCTTACCTTCGTAGGAGATGTGACGAAAGTCCCTGGTGGCCGCTGTCAGTGCCAGCACTTTCAAGATCAGAATGACATGCAGCCACATCATTGTGGCCCTCAGTTGAGTATTCCTTCTAAAAAAAAAAGTGAGATGAAATTGGTAATTAAATGAAATTATCATTATAAATTATTCCAAAACACACCTGTTCATTCACCAATATCATTGTCAATAAATATATTCTTATCATACTTGTGTATTATAATTTTTAATTTTTATTTGGTCATCTCAATTCACTTTTATTCATTTCCTTCCATTTTTATTTATCAATTTATTCATATATTTTTTTAAATGGAGTATAAAATCTGCATAATAATCACAGTAACCCTACCCCTTCATTTCATATCATTTAAATTCAATTTGAAGCCTAAAAACAGCAATTAATTCCCCTCATTAAATCACAAATTAGTGTTTTATAAAACAGATAACCGTCTGACTGCCTTAATTCTCTCGAGTTTGCAAGTCCAACCGCTGCTCATCGCAATTAGTTACGGATGATAAGATCCGCTTGGACCTCGTGATGATGATTGATCGCAGAGTATTCTAACCCATCGTCATTCACTATTCCATTTTGAGAGAAGACAATTGCCCGAGGAGAATATCATCTCCCCATTTCTCTCGTTCTCGTCATGACCAATAAGGGCATGACTCGGGAGTGCATCATTTGGAGAATCGGACGACCCTGGGAATCACCGTTAAAACTCTCTCGAGTTTCGCCACCTTTTTCGGTGACTCAAACTTGCGAAAGGATCGTACCAGTATCGACGATAATCAACCGAGACATGTTCGTACAAGTATCGCGTTGACCAAAAAAAAAAAAAATATGTTTATAACGCTTGTACACAGACTAACGGCTAATTTTCGATGCTGCCCGGGCTAATTAAGGGGAGTTAGTGTCACTGGAGTATATTTTAATGAGCATTGGGCTCTTAAAATATTGAAATACCCAGGGGAATATCTTAATTCATAATTAATAAATGCGGAGTTTATAAATTTTTCCGGCATCCTTGGGCTTTTGAAGTGTTTTACGGATGTTTAATGGGTAAATATGGTCTACACGAACACTAAAAATACTTTATTTGGCACTCGAAATGAGCCATCCACCTTCAGTCCAAGAGCTTCGAGAATTTATTCGAGGATTTATTATTTAATAGGATTTTCCGGAATTTGTTGCCCTTTTGGATCACTTCGCAAATTTCTTCGTTTTGTTTCAATGTTGAAAATATTTGCAAAAAATGGATAAAATTTATTGAAAATTTAATTAAGTTGGGGAGTTTTCCTCTTCCTGCCGCACAAAAATTTGGAATTTTATTGAATTGTCAGTGAAATCTGAAATTTCACGATTTCTTCCACTCTAATTATTGTCCAGCGCTGTTTCTGTTGAATTCTCGCTGAAAAATACCAACAATAATTGGAGTAAGTGCGTTAAAGGAAGCGAATTCCAGTGCGTGATGTCCACTTTAGCTCCTACATCAGTTCGATCGACTTCCCCGAGAGATCGATAGCCATCAGTATGCAGTAGATGCCGTGGCTCCTATAATAAGACCTAGTGCAGGCGGAAGGTGGGATCTGCCGTACAGCCAATCGGTACGTGTGAGCATTCAGAAAAGATATTACCGGGAAATCCATGGGTATGACGTATGGGGGTGATTCCTCACTCCTCCAGCCGTCTCCCCCGTTTTTCACACGAGAATTGCCCTGCGCCAGGGATTTTGACGGTTGAAAGAGAGCGGTTGATGCCAGAAGGACGAGACGAAAGTCGTCTCGGAAAATCATGGGACGATATTCTGCGGTTTATAACCCAACTCGGCTTCTATCGGAGGTCGTCGGCCTCTTCCTGTACCTGCGGCTACTATTCCTTACTAGGATATACACTCGTCGAGAGTCACAAAAGGCCAAGACGTGGTGACAGGTGGAGGCAATTTTCTTCACTGTCTTCCGAGAAACATATTTCGATTCAATTTCATGGGGTTTCCATAACTTTTTTTCAACATTTTATTTTTACCAACATGAAATTTACTTGTGACAAATAAACTTAATCTCAAATTTTTGGATCATTATTATTATTCAATTAATTTCGCGCGTAATAAAATCAGATGAAATTTGCAATCTCTAATCCTTAATTTTTGTCATTTAGTTAATCTATTCTATTGAATTCACTATTCGAAAAAATAATTCCATTTTTTAATTAATTTGAAAACATTGAAAAATGGAATTTTTTATTTTCCTGCTGATTATCTCGCACTAAATTTTTCTCATCTTCTCCCATGAAATAAAATCCACCATAGAAAAAAAAGGGTTGATTTCATTGAATTTGAAATTAAAATTGATCCATCAAATAAAATATCTTTCATCACTCGTATTTTCCCCAGTCTTGACTATCAATATCCCAAGAAATTTCTAAATCGCGGAAACAGCTTCGCTGCACGACTTTCCTCCCCGAACCAAGCCAATAAAGCAGATGCATCAAATCTTCAAGAAAGAATTCCTGCGACAGCGTGCACTCGATTTGACAAACAATTTTTTCCTTGAAAAAGAAACCCAACGATAGAACGTGAAAGCCTGCTCCCCACGAATAGATAATAAACAAGTGCGATATAGTGCCCACGTGTAGCCCCAAAAATACATCCACTATTTCCGAGTCTGCGACGTGTGAGGGATGAGTATATTCGATTCGAAAAACCGTGGTATCTCGATGCGCACGAATGTACACGATAGTCCCTCTCCTGCCGCACAGCGTCTTATATTTTGGTACGTCGAGGTGGTCCACGAGGACTTTTTTCCAAAATGGCCAGTCCACGTGGGCGACTCCAAGCGCCGAATTTCCAAAAGGTAACAAGATGTATTTTCTCGCTGGGGAAAAAACACGTTACTGCACTCTCGGTTAATTCACGAATGGAATTAAATAAAATTCACTCGAACGATCCCGTCGCGTGTTAAATTAAAGGAATTATGGTCGCTTGTGCATTATTCAGAGAAACATGCGACCAATTTTCAAGTTGAATTTTTAAGTGAGCTCATTAGGCCTCAACATTTCGGTTTTATTGGACGAGTCGGTGAAGTTGGATGGATATGTGAAGTGAGATTATTTTGAATGGAAAAGTCAACTTCGGTTTTATTCAGCATGAACGGTTGAAGTGGTGCCGCTGGTGATGCTGTTGGACGGAAGCACGATAAGCCGATGGATTTTAATAATACGAAACGCCACACCTCGTAGGAGCATAAATAAGAAACGCGCGAGGCACCGTTGCTTCTTATCGGCATCTACACCCTCCGTTTCTCCCATTGGCTGCATCTCTTCAGTTGGTGAAATGCATTTATTTAATCGTCCGCTCAACTCCAGACCCCTGAGATGTTACAAACATTATCGACAATTCGAATTATCCAGAATTTTGCTCTGTCCCATCCATTCAATCAATTAATTCGTCAATTCTGTTTATTTTATTTTTCATTTGAGTTTGAAATTTTGCGTGACGGGCGGTTCCAGAAGGCCCTTGGACCTTGGAAGGTGTGCCAACTGTTGAATTTTAAATGTGACGCACTAGACATGATAATTAAGACGCTCGATGGGGGCAGATAGATAGAATCTGTCGTCCATCCCCTCCGAAACGAGTTCTAACGGAGGGAATCCGGTAGTCTGGGCTCATTAACATTTCCCCGATCCACTCCAGCGATAGATTCTGGAGGTTAGGGCCTGACTCTCTGGGTTCACTAATTCCTCGCTTGTTTTTTATTGGAATTTGGGGAAATGTTTCGTTATGCCGCGCGCTAATTGATTTGTATGTATTTTTTGATTGATCGTAAGTCAAGTGGGTTGAGCCTCAATTAGTTGTTTGTCTACTAGAATCTCTAATTATGTTGGGAATTTCAGATTTAACGAGATGCTGTGCACATAAACGTGTGGCGGTTCTCCAGCGGTTGAGCAGCGGTCTTGCGCTGGTCTTAAACTTATAATGCAATCATTTAAATATTCAAGTGGTTGTGGTACACGATTACAATCGTTGCGAGACCGCTCCCCAACCGTTGAAGAACCGCCGGAAAACCGCCACGCGACCGTTGGAGAGTTCTGTTCCTTCCATCCTCTTCAGTATCGAATTAATCTCATCACAAGTCTATGACCGCTGCAATCGGGCAGTTTTGTGGCGGTCAGTTGGGAATTTAAGCCGTTGTGATGCAAGTTTACGACCGTTGCGAGACCGTTCCTCAACCGTTGAAGAACCGCCGGAAAGCCGCCGCGCGACCGTTGGAGATTTCTGTTCCTTTTACCATCTTCAGCATGAAATTAAGTTAATTACAGGTCTATGACCGCTGCAATTGTTCGGCGGTCTTGTGGCGGTCTGCGGTCCTACCGCAGTCGGGTAGGAAATCATTCGCATCTACAATTTCTCCCATTCTGTTTCCTCCACGTATATTACGAACAATGTTGTCATGCAATTATTCAATCATTGATTGTTTGTAGACAAAGTTGAGTCCCTGATTAGTCCATTGAAGAGTAAACAAGCCCCAGGCACCATTGTCACTGGCGCACCTCCGATTTGGTGGGTGCCACGCGCCCAAACACCTCGCGACTCATCGCTTCACTATGAAACATCATACGAACAATGGGGTTGTAGGTGTAAGCACACGATATTGTTGACAGCCTGGACTACAGAGATACGAGAGAAAGGTGATTTTGCAATGACTCGGAGACCCTAGACGCCTTGACTGATGATCAACGGTTCAACAATCTGAAGGTGGATTTTTTTTCGGGCTCCATTAGTCACCGTCTATCCATCTCACTTGTCTCACTGGATACCATATCCGATAAAACAACACTGTTTATTTACATCGGTACATGCGATCTTAGAGGAAAAATACGAAAATCAGTGATATCATAATTGTGGATGGTTTCGTAAGACGCCCGCACTTGTCTTGTCGCGGTGGAGATGTGAGAGGCTGTGGGCTGATCTGCATCTTGTATAATGTAATGTGCACGGCTATTATTCCAAAGGTTAAAATTTAAATAGGAATATTTTTTATTAGAATTATAGCGTCTCTGTGGCGTAAGACAACCGCAAAAATTTTCAACCTTCTTTAATCGCCAATATCTCCTGAACGAATGATGCGATTTGGACGACTCAGGTCTTATTTTCAAGGTTAAAAAAAAACTTTGAAAATGAAACAAAAATGGGAAATTTCACTCTGCCGTTTTCGAGTTATCGACGATGAAAAATGAAGCTTTTTCTTCGATTTTTTCTTTTTCGAAATAGAAAAATCGTTTCTATATTTACATTTCATGCGAAAATCCAGTGAAAAAAGTGAGGTTTTTTCATCCTTATGCACCGAGGGGACACGTCCACCCACACCAACGAACGACGAGAGAAAAAAGTCGGGGAGATAAAACCGAGAAGAGGTTTACCTGGGGATACGTCGAACTGTTGTTGCGTAGGTGGATAACGCAGTGAGTAAACATAATCGGACGAAAACCCCGTACCAACCGGGCCTTGATTACATGACGAGCTACTTGTTGCATAAATCTTATCGGCGACATATTTTTTTTTTTTTTAATATTAAAAATGAGAATTAACTCAGTTGACATCGAGAGGATTTAAAACGAAATCAATAAATTCTAATTATTTTCGTGATCTCTCGTTTCAAAAATGAAAAATGAGAGTGTTCTTCATCATTCCGTTGACTACAATCTAAGAGTTTTAATTCGAAATATGTAAGATAAGCCGCGAGTAATTGGAATCCATTTGGATAGGCTCCATGGCCTCGTAACGACGAACAAATCACAGTAAAATTTCCGTTCAATTAGCCGATATCGATCGGTACTCGAGCTCTCCCACATAATGGGATCGAACAAGGATGGCCCCGATGAGATTCGATCGGATGAAAGGAAGAGCACAGTTCCTCGACAGGAAGTGTCACAAAATGCACAGGAAGGGGTTGGGACACGTGACGAGAAAAGAAATAAAAAATTACAGTGGTGAGGCAGTATGAAATGCTAATGAGAACGGGGATTACCGTTGCACGAGGAGGCGTCAATTGTGTCGTCCCCTCTGCATATTCTTACGAATTAATGAATGGATTTTTTCACAATTTTTTGGAAAAAAGACCGACGCCATTTGAATACCGTGGGAGTATAAACCGGCGATTACACCTGCAAATTCGGAATAATTTGGGAATTATCCCACACGGGAAAATTTATATTTTGAAAGATATATATAAAATATATATTTAACGAGATACTATGCACCCAAATGCGTGGCGGTTCTCCAGCGGTTGAGCAGCGGTCTTGCGCGGGTTTTAAACTTATAATGAAATCAGTTAGATATTCAGCGGTTGTAGTACAAGAATACAATCATTGCGAAACCGCTTCCCAACCGTTGAAGTACCGCCAAAAAATCGCCACACGACTGTTGGAGACTTCTACTCCTTCTACTCTCTTCAGTATGGCAGTAATTTCATCACAATTTCAATTTTGAAAAATATATATAAACCATATATATATATTTTTTAAATATATACATACCATATATTAAAAAAATATATATATATGGTTTAAATCAGGAGCGAAGCGGTAAACCGGGTTCAGTCGATTTTAACTGTTGACCAGTTTTTGACGAATATCTCGGAATCTAAAAGAGATACAAAAATTGTTGTCATAACCTTTTTTGTAGAGCCAACTGAGGGTTACAAAAAAGGTCATGAGCAAAATTTTGCTATCTCTCTTAGATTCCGAGATATTCATCAAAAAATGGCCAAAAGGAAAAATCGACTTAACCCGGTTTACCGCTTCGCTACTGAAATATATTTTTTATATATTTTTTTATGAGTATTTCAAGATGAATTTTCCATTCAAAAATTGCAATTTCGAGAATTTTTGGGGCTGTGCATTACTCTGGCAATTTCTCCCGACATTTCAGTCCTCCAATGACTTCTTTATCTGTTCTTCTTCTCCAGGTAAAGTACCTCGAGATCTTCGACACCGGTAAGAGGTGCCATATCCCCGAATTCCGTAGATAGAGGAGACACTTAACTCGACACAATCCCGTGTATTTACTCAAAACATTGACACGTACCTCGTGCAAAGCCGTACCCAAACCTCACCGAGAAGATAAAGAAGAAAAAAAACCTCAGAGTTTAAACCTCATCCGCACCTCCAGTATGGATTGGCTTCGGGTGTATTTTTCTCTCTCCTCTCATTTTTATCTGGAAATTCGAGGTGTCGTCGACCCCAATGTGGGTTCATTTATCTCTGCTTGAATATGAGAGACGAGGTGCATGATAAATGTCGGAAAGAATTGAAAATGTTTCACAGAGAATTCAATATCATACGCTTTTTGGTATTCTTTATGTTCAATTGCCGCTCTAATGCTTCGGGATCGTGTGCAGATTTCCGTACCTTTATGCGTGTAATTTAACTCGACACTCGACGAATTTGCCATGCTGTTACTGAGCGCTTCTGCTTCCCTTTGAAGTCAAACCCCGCGATAGAACATTCCCTTTTTTACTTTACAATTTTTTACATAAAAAATTTAATATCTCAAAATGGAGAAAAAAATTCCTTTGACGTTTCAAATCAATTCTTCATCTTGAAGAAGATCAAAAGGTAAGGGAGTGGTCTTGCAACGGCAGTACATTTGTAATGAAATTAATTCAATTCTAAAGAAATCATACGGGAAAACAATTTCGTCGTGGTTATCCAGCGGTTTCGTGGCGGTCCTTCAACGGTTGTGCAACGGTCCTCTCGCAGCAGTGCAGTTGAAATTCAGAATTAATTTTTCATCTCAAAATCATAAAAATTGAAAGTTCAACTTTATCACGTGAAAAATGATCCTCCACTTACACATAACGCTTCGTATTATTGAAAAAGGGTATCATTTCAGAGATAACGAAGTGCAAAGCGAAATTTCGACAGGTACGCGTAATAATTAGTCACGTAGACCGGTTGGCTTTTTTTTTCAGGTGAGAAGCGATGAGAAAAATTGGAGCCAGTCGAGGATTGATGTGCGTTCGTGTCGATGAAAAGTGCAGGGTGTTGCCGGAGGAATGATATAAGGCCGACCTTCGAGGAATTTCGCAGAGTGAAGAAGAAGAGGTGAAATCGAGGACGAGGGGATAAATTTTTCAAACTCTACCTGTCGATTACACTGACGCCAATTTTTATGATTACGCATTTTTTTTTTTCATAACGTGTCATTTACATATTTTCAGCGATAAATTTTAGGGGCAATTAAACGTAATTGCTGAGTTTGAAGTTGTTATAAATGATTTTAATATCTCATACGAGAGATTTTCCTGCACTGTAATTATCGATAATTAAAAATATTGGAATAAAGATGATCTCATCAACAATGAGATATAAATTACATTTAAGAAAGAGTGAGAATATCTTTTGCATTAGAATAAATTTACTCTTGAAATTTAGTCTGTCAGTCTCTCGGTCTCAGCAGAGGCCTAGGGCGTGCCGGCGTAGGCTAAACACTCGCTCGAGCCTAAAAATACAATAATAAAAGGCACCAGGGGGAGCACCAAAACGACGAAATAAAAAAATGAAACATACAGAGATTGCTGACAAAGGCCCTGTAAACGAGTTTAGGGGCCCCATAAACTCCGAAATCATACGTGCACATTTGTTTGTTAATTTCCCTTCCAGTGTGTTCAGAGACACTATGTGGGAGGAATAAAACGAATTGGCCAGGCGAAAAATTGAAACTCCTGACTCAGTTTTTAATTTTCATCAGGTGATTCACTTTCGTCACTAGCAACGACCACTCATGAGTATTTTTAGCAGAAGTAATCAAAAAAATTTTAAGATTAATTCCAAGAATGAAAATCAATCAGCGAAAACGCAAGAATTAGTGATTAATAATGTTTATTCCCTCTTTATTTTTCATTTTGATTTCACTTAATGGAATGAACTCAACCGTTGGATCACTGACCCGCGAGCCGCATTATGATTAATTGCACATCATGATATTTTAGCGTGACACATATCCCCGAGTGTTTCAGAAACATTCGGCGACGATTAATCGATTATATGGGTGGGCAGAATGCCGAAGGGCAAGGTGAGACACAACCAATGCCCCCATGTATACGAGTATATAACCCTCGCCTTGACCGAACTGACTCGGAGAATTAATCGATATACTGCGGCAACTGTGATCAACGACAATTTATATTTACCCGGGCGTATATTGTCCGTCAACTGCAATTGAGTGACAGAAAAAAGGAATTGAATACAAGAGTCAGAGGTACCCATCACAGATTCGGTCCATTATAAACTTCAGGCGAATATTGGCGAATGTATTTCTCGTTATTTTCGAGAAGATTGAGAGAAACCCTTTGTTTCTATTTTTAGGGAGCCACTGAGTGAGTTGTTCTGAGAATTAATTGTTTGTAAAATCGGTAAGAGTTATTTCTGGGCATGTGAAACAGTGGGTGCGCCTCAGGATGTAATCGTGATTCTTCACACTCGATTAATTCGACACCATTAAACCTGGCGCCTTGTGGGAAAGTAACAGAGTTTGAGTGGAATTAGCAGCGGTTTTCGGGCGGTTCTCCAGCGGTTGTAGGCTTGGCACGAAGTGATTTTGAAAGCTAAGAAATTTTACTGCAAGTCCATGACCGCTGCGGTACCGTTGAGCAACCGCCACGTGACGGTACGCAACGGTCTTCAGCGGTTCGTACACTTCTACCGTAATTAATGCCATATCTAGTTCCGCTGAAGCTCTATCGGCCCTGCACAACCGTTGAAGAACCGCCACACGACGGTGTCCAGCGGTTTTGCAGCGGTTAGCAACGGTCACAGACTAATAACCCAATTTTTCATTCGTTCCATCTCTTACTCAACTTCTGCAACCATCAACAGTCCAAAAAACCCCTCACACCGCTGCTCGCCAAGACAATTTACCTCGATCATAAAGAGTTATTCTGAAGGCGCGAGAAAAATTTCACGTAAATAAGAACGACACGGTAGAAACATTGAAAAATTGTTGGTACCAATTTGCCCAGACAAATTTATTCTCTACATTCTCATGTACGTGCCCAAGAAACCCGAGATGATGTCCCGAGGAATCCATACGTAACCCCCCGGGTGCCCTCGAAAAAACTTATACCCGCGTTAAAATTTATTTTCAAACTCTCTCAAGCCCCCCCCCCCTCCTCCTTCCCCAACTATACACCATGTACACTTGCATACATAGTTAATAAATAATTCCAGAAGAAGAAGCAGAAGGAGCCCACACATTTTTGCCTCAGTACTTTTAACATTTTTCTTCTCTCAAAATTTGTTGTTCCCTTTCTTCCCATCGTTTTACTCCTTTTTTTTATTCAAACGGGCAACTTCTCAGGGTGTGGCATGAGCGCAAGTCTCTTCGCGTTAACTTGGATGCGATTTATCTCGCCTCGCGTAGGATGTCCTACCGCACTCTCCCCTCTCCCTCCGTAAAACTCCCCGCTCCCGCCAACAATTTTTTTTTGTACATTTGTCTGTTTTTTGCACGCGTATACACTCGTTTGTCCACCACTCTGCGGGTACAGAGAAATTTTATGAGAACGAGTTGGCCGTACATGGCATGAGCCACTGCAGGCCTCGATTACTTTCTAGGGAAACTGAAATAAATATTCCCCTTTTTTATCGTCATTATTTTTTGTTTAATTTCGCCGTTTCATAGTTTCAACTGATTTAATAAAACATATTTTCTCATTGTTAATAAAATCTGTAGTTATGGTTTCTTGAATAGTCGTGTATTTTGAGAGTATAAAATGTACTTGTATTATTTTTATCAATGAAAAAATCCTAAACAACTCAATTGACAGAGAATTGATTTAGCCATATTGACATTATCTCGAATTCCAGCTCACTTGTTTTCACTTCACTCACGAAAGAATTCAAGATGATAAAACAATTGCTCTTTAAACTTCATTTTATCTCATTCTCGTTGGGTACTCAATCGATTCTACATTCAACATAACACTCGACCTCAAGCGTTCGTCACATCTCTCAAGAGGGAACGGACTGTCCAGTCTTCTTTTATTGCTTTCATTCGTCTCGTTTTTATTCTACTACTTCGTTTTATATTTTTTACTCTCCAATGTGTGTTTATCTTGAGGCAGAAACGATGAGCGATGACTTAACGAGCGATTTCCCCCCTTTCAGTTTGAAGTGGAGGAGTTTGTTTGAAAAAAAATTTTTAAATACTCAAGTGGCAACTGTGCACTTTTTTGTGATTTAAAAATTCAATTTTTAGTGTCTCTTGATAATGCGTAAACCCCGACGACACCGAGATTGTATCTGAATGCTGGGGGATACACGTGTTTACGCGGAAGATGGATGAAGAAATGTAATTTGTTTGCTTGGGGGCGAGTTCTCGAGTGTTTAATGGACACTTCGCTCGTTAATTCAGGGGGAATAAAGGGTAATTAGTTTTGTCAATATCGCGGCTGAATTCGGTGTATTATTTTTTTATTATGAATTCACGAAATTATTCGACTTTAATGGGACAGTTAATGACGCCAGACCGATAATGCCAGTTTATTGAATTTAAATAACTGAAATCTTTCTTCTCTCGGTGCATTTGGGGCCTCGTAAAAGGGTTTATTATGGATTCGGCGATGGCAATTACCAAAGGTTATGGAGATTATTTTACACGCGCCTCGATGAATGAAACTATTGTCTTAAATCCTTTTTCCATGCGTGTTGGACTTCATCTAGCCTAGAAATACGAGAAGATGTGGTCTTCACCGCAGCCAGACGCATCTCCGGTTACAGAGTGAATGCAATGGGGTTTGTGTCTTCGTTTTTATCATTTTGGTCCATAAAAATGGTTGAAAATTACTCCGTTATCAACCGGATTCTCAGAAAAATTATAATATATCGTGACATTATCACTGAACATTTTGTCGAGATGATTTTCAAAAACGAGAGGAAAAAATTACCTTCAGAAAACTAAAGAACAATCGCATCAAATTGCTCCGAACAATCGTCTGAAATTATCCGTTACGAGTGAGTGTGAAAACCGATAGAAAGCATCGAATGCCTATAATTTGAAGTCCTCACATGTGCTCTCCGAATGATCTTTAAAACACCCTGTGAATCCAAACATCTAATTTTCTTCTCTTTTTCTCACGCAGATTTTCCAATGGAGTCCTATTCTAAATAACAAATAATACGAAACACTCAACGACTAATAAATGTTTGACCGAATAAACCGGGGGAAAGGTGACGTATCGACTGCCAAGTGAAGCGAAGGCGCCTTCCTCGACACTAGCCACTGTATTGAATTTTATCTCGAAAAGAGTCAACAGCTCGTTAGCGCATGTTTTTCCAGTTAAACGCGATTTCTGAGTAAAACGTATCCACGTAGGTTTACATCACGCTCACGTACCGATAGTCAGGGATAAAACATTTAATTCAATGAATATTTGTTTTTATCGCACCTGCAGTGCACATAATTCTGATGCTAATCGGCATTCCGATTTAGTTATTGAAATCGTTAATTCGGTGGATCGTTATTGCACTCGATAAATTTATGGTCAAGCTTTTTCTATGTCGTTAATTTATTTATTTCCGTAAACCCTACATAACAACAAAGATAAACAAAAAGTAAATAGTAGTCCAAAGAAAAAATTACGATTTTTAAAAATTAATTTGACAAAAAATCAAGATTTCTATTAGAATATAATTATAGATAACAATTATAGATAAAAAATATAGGAAACTGGCGATGCATTCCCATTTTGTGAATATTATTGGAAATAAATTCGAAAAATTCGAAATTATTTTAGCTGAAGAAAAATCCAACCGAAAAATATTATTTTCTACAGAACTTTTCTTCCAAACATTTTTAGAACAAACATTTCACGCCGGAAAAATTCCTGAGTATCCAATAGCCCCTAAAATAATTCAAAAACCCATAAAAACCCCGCGTCCACACACAAAAAAATACCTCCACGTTTCCCTCATTTTTATTCCCCAGTTTATTGCCCCCTGACACCAAGAATTCTCCCATTAATATCTCCTCGCGTTGTCTAAAAACCTCTCGAGAGTGGCTGGTACCATCAATATGTTCGATTGACTGAGAAATGTGAAACCCGATCAGGTGGACATTTCTTTGGTGGAGTTAATTTCCGGTGATGGACGTTGGGAGTTGATCGAAATCGCATCTCACACAAGAACGTCTTGTGCTCCCTCTGCGGTGGGTCGAGACGGGATGTCGGGAGGGACAGGAGGGAGAGGCGTCTCTGTGTGCACAGGGCATAATATGAACCCTCCCCCTTTTTCTCTCATTTCTCCTTCTCAAACTCTTACTATTGCCTGGTGATGAATATTAAAATCGCCATTTCGAGTTTTTCTTATTTCACATCCTCTGCGCACTCCCCTCTCCCCGCCCTCTCGCTGCATTTGTGTCGAACGCGAGGAGCCACGAATTAATTCATCATGGGAGGTCTCAAGAGGACAGTAAACAACTTTTTGGATTTTAATTTCCGTAATCAAGTCGAGGGGAGTAATTATTTTTGACGAATGAGTAAAAAATTTCAGATGAGTTTTAATCGACTCAAAAGCACTACTTCTCCGAATGCAAATATAATTTTTTTTAAATCCCATATCGCCCCCTCTGTTGTTTCCAGTGATTTGTTTTCCTCTCTTTGCGACTGTCAATTAATCACTCAATAGCAATCGACATATTTTCCCTCCACGTCACGCTCAAAGTTTACATGAGTGACTCAGGCTGGCATTCACCGTAAAAAATGCGTGCAAAAAATAACCGGAAGAAGAAATAAGTTCGATAACATTTTCTCGGCGTCGCGCAGTCTAGCCTCAACAAGGATTAAAACATCACCACGAGGTACTTCAGGTAAAACCCGGGCTGCGCGATGCAGCGGCATGATCAATGCCAGAGGCATTTTTACATTTCGATCTCAACATTGGCGCAACGAGTCATAAATCCCCGGGAATATCACAGTCGCATCTGCTGGCCTTCGATCGGTCCAGGATATAACATACCGGATACTAGGCTTACAAGTAACCTGGGTATAATTAATGCAGTGGACGAGTGTACATGAGTGTACTGCAATAATGAGAAGGAAAATATTGCGGAGAGTAGAGCTAGAATGAAATCATCATCGGTGTTGATGATTTTTCCGCGTATTTTCACTTCAAGACGTATCGCATCGATTGATAGGCGATCGATATCGAAAATTTATCAAGTGAAGGGAATAAAGTGATTCTAGATTTCTTGGGAATCACGACATTTTTCTGGTTTTTCCATTTTTTTTCAGATGAGATTTTTTGGCGTTTTTTCGTTTCAAGTCGTGGCATATCGATTAAAAGTCGTAAAAATGATGTCTGTTTTCAATTGAAAAGCAGAGTGTCTAGGAGGACAATGGGCTCTAGGAGTATGTATAGAACATTGGGGTCTAGGAGTCTCCCCTGGTTCAAAACCATCTTTAGAGGC
>NW_021680374.1:1925588-1925992 GCF_001412515.2 Diachasma alloeum
AGCACGCCATTTCTCGACCCGCTCTTTCATTTGAGCCCAAAAAAACATTCATATCTTGTCTGACATCTCTGCTACCAACTCTGGTTTTCAACTCTGATTTTCAATTCATTTTTTTGATGAGGATTTTTTGCTTTTTTCCGCCTCAATTCATGCCTCATCGACTGAAAGACAATCAATATCTAATATTCATCAAGTAAAGAGGAATGAAGCACCTCCAGATTTCTCACGAATAAAAAAACAGATAAACATAATTTTTTAGATAAAAACAGAGATAAAAATCACTGTCTCATTTTTTATTAGAAAACTTTATTCGAAAAATCCCATGAATTTTTCACGGACCATTAAATGACTAGCTACGAAGTACCTTCATTAATTCCACCCATCGATAGGAAGGAGGGCGTGGG
>NW_021680374.1:1926353-1984190 GCF_001412515.2 Diachasma alloeum
CCAGACGATGTCGTTGCTCGAGGGTTGCACGCGATCCAAGGACCTCTGCAATATTTTTTTTCTCCGGCTGGATTTCCCCCCGAACAATACCCACTGGCGAAAAAAAAATCCGCAGAGAGCAAAATCTCTCTCTCCCTCACACAAAAACTCCCGAACAAAAGATTAAAACCGATACGGGTCCCGGGACGCGCGGCATTGTTCGCGTACCATTGCCAGTAAATACAACGAAATGGGTCACGGAATAGTATATCGTCTTGTTCTTGGGAGGAATATGTATATTCATGTTATAGGCGCGGTTGAGTGGCTGCGGCTGGAGCACGTGCTTGAGTAAAAGACTCGTACAAAGGGTACCATTCAGAGCCCATGACCCTAACGCACTCCCCTCACTCTTCGATTCCATTCGGAGACCCTTTTTCCGGAGAGAGATGAGCGTCGGGTCTGTATTTGTTAACTGCAGCCGTGAAAACACGAATGTAAAATGTTCATTCATGCATTCTTATTTTCATTTTTTGGAAATATTAAGAAAAGTGAGAATCAATTTTTTTGTAATTTAGGGAATTTATTACGAACAAATTGAATGGGAACCATAAATTTATGTTCATTGAAATTAGTAAAATTTACGTAAATAAATTCTAAAATTCACAATTAATTAAATTTTCATCGCAATGTGATGACGAATATTCATGTTTTAATTAAAAATTTGAGTAAATTCAAGAATTCTCGACTTCATGCTGCTCAAAAATTTGAAATCCCATTAAATTTCCCCCGAAATTCGCAATTTCGTTTTCCCTTCACCGATTTCCTTCAGCCGACCACATCCACCATCGATTTTATGAACTTTGCCTCTCGCTATCGCGCCTCCACTATCTAGAGCACATAAAACATCTAATCTATGATCCACTATAAAACATCCAATCGATAAATATCCCAACAAACCGGCGAACCGATCCGAAAAATACCCAGAAGTAAGGTAATACAGGTGTCCCGAGATTGAAACCAATCTATCGGTGTCACCCTCCACTTTTATCACCCCCCCTTCCGCCCCGATGCAAAACATATCATATTATTTAATTATCAGTCCCGCCTTATCCCGCCAAGTCGAAACAAGAGATGGCGAGTGATCGCTGGAGTAAAAACTAAAATGATGCTGACGTTGTTTATATCCATTTGATATCATACCAGGAAATTTGTGAGGAGATTATCTCAAACCTCTAGCAATTACAAGTAACGGTTTGCACGTGTGTCTATGTACGAATATGATGTTCATTTATTCATCCACACGCAGCGGCGAATGTGGGTCTCGAATTTTTTCAAACGATTGAACATCTCAGAAATGAAAATAATCGAATTAAATTCACTGTGAAAATATTGAATGGCAGGTGAAACTGAGGACGATTCAATTAACCCACAGTTGCACATCACACGTTTTTTTCAATGTCAAAGGCAAATTAAAAAATTCAGACTTTTGCAAATGTTTGTGTGCAGTTATGTGGAGGGTAAAACCCGCCGAATGCCCTCCGATTCCACACGAGAAGGTCACTGCCATGAAAATCAACACTCGTGCACCCGCTATTTGATTATGGGTGCGGGTGAAATGTGTGGAAATTAAAATATTAACAAACGGGGTCGACTCTTATCGCATCACCAGCCGAATTCTGTTTGATCATGAGCCGTTTAATATCTCTGTTTGCTCCATTCATTTGTGAGATGATGAATGAATAGTCAAGGAAATAGCCCCGCATTTACGATTAATAAAATAAAAATAACAAGCCAGTGGTCAGTTATGGGGCGTCCTTTAAATATTTATGGTCTCGTTGTCGTTACATGTAAAACGATGGAAAACGTTTCACTTGAAATGAGCCTAGATGCGTTTTGCCTTGCCGGAGGCGAGAAAGTAACCCCACTCGCGCACGAGGTTGTACGCACACTTGAATAAAACTAGAATAAAGCGACAACGAGGATGGGAGAATATTGCTTCGGTACTTGTCAGTCTTCACGGTTTTTCTTTTTTTCGCGGTGTAAGCACATGCGGCCGGGATTTATTTAGCTCGTACCGGTGGACTGACTGATGCGCCTTAACGTGGACATTGGGCTGATGGGAAAGGGGCAGCTTGAATGTGCGGACAGAGTGGCCTCACTTTATCGGTAGGGATTATGTACGTGTAAAATTCACGGATATGCGTGGAGCGAGGTAGTAGGCCATCACCTTATACGGATTCCTCGGGATCCTCTCGAGGATTCTTGACTCGCCCAGAGTGAGAGTCGACCGCAGGAGAAAAATTCGCTATGATAAGAAATTCACTGAAGGGTTATTTTTTTTTTAATTTCAGGGAACTGATTTAAAAAATTATTTGGACGTTATATTTTTTATCGTTCTGTATCCAGTTAGTCATTAAAACGAGTTAATGTTCGCTTTTATTGAAATTCGGTGCATCCAACAGTGAAATCGGTTCCATTTTTCGAATGCGCAAATAAAAATCTCCGGAATTATTCACATTTTTTGTTTTACTTTTGTCTTTTCAACTCTTATTCTTCTATATTTTCTCAAGTAAATTATTATTCATAATAATTCTATAAGCATTTTTGTTATTCGTGAATTTCATACTGGTTTTCCACTGTTGACACTGGTCATCAGATTGGATCAATCACCTTCGATTCCGCGTTGAGTCAGCCGAAAAACAATAGTACTGTGTACCGAACTCCAATATCAGATTGATATCTCGAGTATTCGGAATTGTCAATCCTCGTTAACCACGCATCATTACTGTTTGCACCGCATGATCAAACAGAGTGGGAGATAATTTTGGCGTATATAAATGCCATGCGAAATGAATTGGGCATCAAATATCGAATTCCCTCATTCGAGAAGCAACTGACATCTCAACAAAAATATGAAGTGCTGCGGAGTAATTCTTTTTGTCTTGGCTGTCTTCGTCTGCCAGGTAAGTGTCCTTTTTTACGAATTCCATCACTTCACCTCAACTCTGAGAGAACAAAAATCCTCCAGAATAATCTACAATTCCACTGATCAAATACTTGATTTCCTGAATCAATTAAAAAAAAATTTGAAAATATTTGATGCAAACGTCGAATGAATTGTAAAAACATTTGGGCATTTCGTGATGATTCCAGAATGAAGCCAGTGTCTCTCCGGTAATGAGCCATCTGAATGAGACCGTGCAGAGCGTGCAGAACGCCTTGCAAGAGCGCAAGGGTCGTGTCGCAGAAGAGCAGAACAGGAAGCTCCAGGCTTTTATGGAGAACTTCAGGGGTATCGTATCCCACTCAGTGGCTACCGCTAGGAAAGAATTTGAGGGGAAGGGTCCCGAGTGCCTGACAAATCTTGAAGGAGAGCTCACTGCTGCTCAGAACAAAGTTTCACCTGTATTGGAGAAATGCCTTCAAAATAATACTCCTGACGCCAGACCTGTTGAAGACCGCATTGATGTATCACTCGCTGTGAGTTGCATTCCATTCTCAAATATCCAGAGATAATTCGCAATTTACTCTGCTCTATTTACCCATTTCTTCATCAATTTTAATGAAAAAATGAATTTAAATCTAATTTGAAAAAAAAATTAAACCAATTTAAGAGATCAGGAGCCCATACTTCATATATCTTTTGATGTTTGACTTTACAGAAAGGTGCCGAGATCCTGGCTACAATAAACGAGATTGAAGTTGAATGTGCAGGTGAGAAGGAAATCGCCACAAGGGCATGCATCGCAAGGAGAATCCCAAAAGTCTCAGTGGCCGTTGGAGTTTATCTGGCAGGTGTTGGAAAGCTGAAGGGACAGGTTGTTGTCGCTCTTGGTCTGTCATACGCTAAAATCGGCAAATGTATAGTCGTCCCACTGAAGGACTTCAAAGTTGAAGTTGAGAAGGCAAAGCGGAATGCTCGTGCTTGCGTCAAAGCTGCCCAATAAGCACCTCCAAAGGTCAGCGAAATGCTCGAAATTATCGTTATAGTTAGTTTTTTGAGCGCATAATTCGATGAAATGTATGGATTCACAATGATTTCTGAATAAAAATATTTGTGAAAGAAGATGTGTCACTCATTGCGCAAATGTTAGATTGATAATGCGATGGCAATTACTCCTCCCGCCGCTCGCAATTCCATCCAATATTCTGGTGAACCTACGGCGATTATTAAATGTTGTGCAATACAAGGGAACAACTATGACGAGTTGACAGTTTCTGGTGAGAACAAAAAAAATAACGTTTAACGTTGGACACTGTTAAAAATTTTGTCTGAAATTTCCGGTACACTTTCTGGAAATTTTTATCACATTACAATTCCATTGAAGTTTCGAAGAATTTCCCAATGGAAAATTGAAAATTTTGTGGTAAAATCAATGGAAATATTAAACTTCACTTCAATTATTCCAGGAAAATTAATTGAAGTCAGGAAATTTGGTACTGAACATTCATGTTTCAATGGAAATTCAATTTTTTGTAACAGTGTAACCCTATTGAATTAAAGGCTACGAAAATACAATGTTATTTTACCTCTAAAACTGTGAAAATAATTCTAGCTGTTAATAAATGATTAAAAAAATACTATCGACCACTTACTTCCAATTGTATATTCATATATTATTATAATACAAAAAAAATCTAAAAACAATCGAGACAATTAAATCAGCTTAGAGCTTGATAAATTTAAAACTAAGAAAACTCAACATTTCCTGCAGCAATTGAGATCTCAACTGATATCCGAAAGAGATTGTCCCCAATTACGCGGTCAAGTATCCAATGGAAGGATGTAGAGACAGAGAGAATATAAAAACTACTGTTCGTATTTTTCTCTCTCTTCGTATTCGGACCTGATTTGCAATCATCCTTTTTTTACATCTAAACCCTCGACAAAAATCTCGATAATGTTAGAAACTTGCGATAAACTTTCAATAACAAAATGAAAAAAAAAATTTACTAGAAATTTCATTCGTTACACTCTCTTTCCGACTATTGCTTTTGATAAGACTTGCACACTCATAATCATTGTTGGATAACGCGATAGTGAAACAAGAAAAATGTGTCGCGCATTGTGTAACTGTTTGATTAGAGATATTTTGGTAACCTAAATACTTCAATATCCGCGTTTCGTTAACAATTATTCGAGCAATTGACTGACGACCAAACTATTGACTGAAATATTTCTGTAATTTGCAATCCTACTCTGGCCGGCTGAATCAATGGACCAGCCAAAACTGGCGATTCAGAATTTTGATGAACTCATGAATGCGATGCCAAAGACAAATATTAGAAACACGTGTGAAGGGCCGGAATTTTGAAGCTGACTGGATGTACTGGAAATGTTATCGTTCTCAAACGAAATTGCCCTAATTTCACCAACATGCTAGCATAGCGTGATCAACTTATCGTTTTGATGGATAAACAATTGTCCAAGATGAACCTGTGTACCTATTGGAGATAAATCATTCTAGGCTGAATTATCGATCACTATTTTGATGAATTTCAGCAAATCCATGATAATTATTCAGCATTGCATGTTGGAGAATTCAATGGCAGATCAATACGAGAGAGAATAAGTGCCCATGGTTGACAGTTGCGGGTTAAAATTGTCTCAATTACTCAATATTGATTTTTCACTTTTTGTGTACTCAAATTTCTAGAGCTATTTCGTTAGTCGTCAGCCGTATAGGGTACAATTATCAAAGTTTGTGCATGAAAATGGGAGAAAAGAGGGGGGTCACAATTTCCGTATAAAAATACCCGGAAATCATGGTAGGTATCATTATCAACTCCAAAATGAGAGCCTACGCATTCCTCCTCTTCGCAGTCATCGGTATCAGCCTCGTAAGTATTACATTCTTAATGTTTTTGGGCGCCAGTATTTTATTCGATCTGCTTGATTAATAAATTCCAATTGAAGGTCCAGGCGGACTCGGTAAAGAATCTCATCGACAATGTCCACAGTTTCCTGAACGACTATAAACTTGATCTGATAAATACTCAGCGCAATCTCATAGATGAATATAAAAGCAAAAGGAGAAGCGCTGTTGACTTCGCTAGCGCTAGTGTTCAACAACTGGCAGTGAGTAAAATGAAATGAAGTACTGATGTTTATTTTCCGAGTGAAACATAATGAATTTTCAATTTTGCATTTATTTATTTAAGCCACTCGTTGCGGGAGCTCGGGCGAATGGGAAAGATGTAGAAAAATGCATAAAACCACTGAATTCAAGAACCAAGGCGGCTCTGAAAGAAGATCTCGATGAGCTGAAGTCGTGCTTCAACCAACATGTGCCCAACTATGCAGACATAACTAGAAAACTTGGCGATCTACTGCGGGTCTGTAAATCATTCGAGCGCAAAAGAAAGTCTGAGTATGAATAAGTAATAATTGTGTGATATTTTCTTTCCACCTGCAGGAAGAGAAAAAATTTCGAACAGATTTTGAAAAAATTCAAAAGGAATGTCAGAACAAGAGGTTTCCAGGGTTGTGCAGTGGCTTGCGTGAGGACACACTGACCACTTACGTTAGATCATGGAGAAACCAGGCAGAAAGACTGAAAAGAACTGAGAAGTGGGATAGCTCTGTGGCTAACAAGAAAATTGAACGATGCAATACTGCATCGTATCTCAAATTGGAGAAACAATTGAGCTCTTTCAACAGAAACGCTCGACGGTGTGTTACTGCTCTACCTGTTCGACCTACGACTACTCAGAAACCAATGGCTTCTGTAGCTCCGACGACGACTACAGCATCTACTCCGACAGCTGTGCCTGTAACGACTGCTGTACCTACAACCACTGTTGCCTCTGTAACTTCTTCTGCACCCAGTGCCCCTGATGCCCCTACAACAACTGGTGCATTCACTACCACTGCTGTCCCTATAACGACGACTGCACCCACCATGACCGCTGTACCTGAAGCGACTGCTGCTCCCACTACCACTGAAGCCCCTATAACTACTGCTGCATCCGACACCCCCGATGACCCTGCAACGACCGTTGTACCTATAATCAGGGATGTACCTATCACTGCTGTCCCTGTGACGACTGCCGCCCCTGTAACGACTGCTGTCCCTACTACCACTGCTGCCGATGTAACCACTGCTGCAGAAGTTACGACGGCTGCACCCAACACTACTGATGCTCCTACAACGACTATTGAACCTACTACCACTATTGCCCCTATAACTACTGCTGCCCTTACCCCTGTAACGACGGCTGCACCCACTACTACTGTTGCAATTGCCATGACTGATGTGCCTACAGTGACTGCTGCATCCGAAACCACTGTTGACCCTATAACTACTGATGCATCCAACCCCACTGATGCACCTACTACCATTCCTGCCGATGTAACGAATGCTGCTGATGTAACGACTGTTGCACCTACTACTACTGCTGCAGATGTAACGACTGCTGCACCTACTACCGCTGCTGCAGAAGTAACGACTGTTGCACCTACTACCACTACTGCCGATGTAACGACTGTTGCACCTACTACCGCTGATGCCGATGTAACGACTGTTGCACCTACTCCCGCTGAAGCCGATGTATCGACAGGTGCACCTACTACCACTGCTGCAGATATAACGACCGTTGCACCTACTACAACTGCTGCAGATGTAACTGCTGTTGAATCTACTACCACTGCTGCAGATGTAACGACTGTTGAACCTACTACCGCTGCTGCCGATGTAACGATGGCTGAATCCACTACCACTATTGCGCCTGACATGACTACTGTACCCGCAGAGACTGCTGCACCCACTGCCACTGCTGCTGATGTAACGACTGTTGCACCTACTACCACTTTTGCAGATGTAACGACCGCTGCACCTACTACCATTTCTGCAGATGTAACGACTGTTGAACCTACTACCACTTCTGCGGATGTAACGACCGTTGCACCTACTACCACTTCTGCAGATGTGACAACCGCTGCACCTGCTACCACTTCTCCAGATGTAACGACCGCTGCACCTGCTATCACTTCTCCAGATGTAACGACCGTTGCACCTACTACCACTTTTGCAGATGTAACGACTATTGAACCTAATACCACTTCTGCAGATGTAACGACCGCTGCACCTACTACTACTTCTGCAGATGTAACGACCGCTGCACCTGGTATCACTTCTGCAGATGTAACGACTGTTGAACCTACTACCACTGCTGCAGATGTAACGACTGTTGCATCTACTACCACTGCTGCAGATGTAACGACTGTTGAACCTACTACCGCTGCTACCGATGTAACAACGGCTGAATCCACTACCACTATTGCACCTGACATGACTACTGTACCCGCAGAGACTGCTGCACCCACTGCCACTGTTGACCCTATAACAACTGCTGCATCCGACGCCACTAGCGACCCTGTAACGACTGCTGCACCCACAACGACTGTTGAGCCTACCGCGACTGCGGTACCTACTGCGACTGATGAATCTACTACCTCTGCAGCCCCTACAACTACTGCTGCATCCGATATCACGAGTGACCCTGCAATGACCGTCGCGCCTACTGACCCCGCTGACCCTGTAACGACCGTTTCACCCACTGAAACTGCTGCCCCTGTAACGACAGCTGACCCTACTACCCCTGATACTCCTACCACGGCTGATGCAGAAAGTACCGCTGATGTCAATGCAATGACCGTCGCACCTACTACCACTACAGACGCTGCAACAGAGGCTGCAGCTACTACCACTACAGACGCTGCAACGGAGGCTGCACCTACTACCACTACAGATGCTGCAACGGAGGCTGCAGCTACCACCCCTGTTGTCTCTACAACGACTCCTGAAGAAACTCCGACGGATGTTCCTCCAACCACAACTGAGGAACTACCAACGTAAATTAAATCAATTCCAGTTTCAATTGAGCCAAAATCTTCCATCAAACATTGATTTGTCATTGCCGATCATCCACCGGAGCTCATCTCACGTCACCTGCTCCGGAGTTTCAGTTTCAAGAATGAATCTGGATCTTGTGGCAATCCCATTGAATAAAAACGTTCATTTTCTACGTAACAAGAGAAGTCATGAAGGGTGTACTTCGTGAAAGTTCCACTATAATAGTACAAAAAATCCACCTCATGTGATGTCATGGTTTAATTAAATTTTTCAATCTCCATTTTTAAATGGGCACTGTTTTTTCATCCCTCATTCTCCATAAAATTTCTGTATTCTTTGGGAATTGAAACATCAACTCATATCCCAGAGTGATCATCCCCTTCTACACGACCGAGTGTGCAACGAAAAGATGCACGAGTGGAGAAAACAAGAAAATCACTCGGCTGGCCACCCCAATTTTGTTCTTTCTTTTTTTTCCCCCGACTAAAATGGTGTTGAACGCGTGCGCAAACTCCAGATGCGTGCCACGTGTTAGTAGTTTTATTGTTTCACCCATGTGTCTCTTTTTTTCTTCCTCCTTTTTCTTAGGGTTCGACCTTCGAAAAATTTTAAGCTGCCGGGCGTGGGTGCCCTGTAGAACTGGTTCCACCTCTTATAATACCACATGTATACAATGAGAAAGTTCCACATGTACGTGAAAAGAAAGAGAGAAAGAGTGAAGAGAAAAAAAATGAAAGAGACAAATGGACCGTAAAAAAGGAGACGAGGAGAGAGAAAATAAAGTGAGGGGACTCTGACTCGAGTGAGGTGTGTTACTTCAATCTCGATGATAAGCGGCAATCGTCCATGATAAAGGGGAGGGAGGTGCAAGAGCATTGGTAAAAAAATAAAATCCGTAAATATCAAGACAAGTCAGATGGCGAGAAATGTATACGTCCTTTGCATGATGCGGACTTGATGTCTCTCGAGGGCTTTACGAGCGCAAAAAAACGTCTGCAGAGGATGGAGAAAAATGGACTGTTCCTTTTTTCAGACGTAAACTTAATCTCGACTCACATTTGACGGCAAAGAGTTTCGGGGGATTTCTTTTATGTCTTGATAAAATTGAGGATAAAATGGGCCGGGGAAGTGTAATTGCACGAAGAATGCGAGGAAGACCGCAATTCTTGGTTTTACGAACGAAAAGTACTGCTGATTTTTCAATTTTTCTCATTGAAACAATCCATATAATTACTATTTCGAAAATAACACGAAAAATCGTGGCATTCACCTCGCCAGGAGTTTGGAAACAGTCTAATCTGTGCAGGATCACACAGTTCGAAGATTCCCGTGGAGATTTTGACAACCGCAGGGGACACTTTCAGTTACATTATACCTTCACAGCTTCGCTCGACCCAAAAACGTGATTTTTCGAAGGCGGAAGCCGTCACATTCTTCTCAAGATTAAAAGACAGAGCAGTGTTGGGGGGGACCACACGCGCAAGGAGAGCTGGCGCGGCATGAGAATTGAAGAAAAATCATGTATTTTATCGTGAAATCATTGAGAATGGATCGAAGTTGAATGCTGAAACGTGACAGCACATAAATGGCCCCCATACAATCATCCACGACCTTTTTCTCAGCTGCTTTATGAAAATTGCGGATACCTCGGAGGTTAGAAAATGGCGAAATTTCCACCTGAATGGATTCCAACAGCCCTGAATAAATTACCCAGATTTTCCAAGGCTAAATACATTTTTTTGCCCCCGATTGCAACAGGCGAAATACTTTATCTTTGTTTGTCTCACGTAATAATTTGTGGGTGACCCATGTGAACTTCATTTGAGCGTGAAATAGTCAAGCTGTTTTTTTGTAAGCGGCCACTCGTGTCGGGGAGTATCGGAACTGTGGGGATGAACAACAATGGCAATCAGCGGGAGCACTCTTTTGAACGAGGAAAGATGAGAATGGGGGAGGCAGGCTGGCCTTGCCTGCTGGGTGCCCTGTTTATTTTCACCATGTGTGCCATTGGCGTAGAATTCCCCTACCCCTCCAACCGTCATAATTGGATTTCGATCGAAAACTATCGGATTATCGGTGTGAAGCCTTGTTTATGGTAAAACTGATATTTCCGGGATATTAAAGAGTCATCTAATTTCCGGGCAGCCTGAAATGTGCAATTTCCTCGTGTTTCATAGCCGAGAGAGAATTAAAGAATCCGAATAAAAGTCTCATCATAATTTGGTGTGCTCCAAAAATAAAAATGCCTTTCAAAATTTTTTTAAATGTGAATTTCAGTCATTTTTAATTGAATTCTGGCAGCAAATGCAATTTGTTTGGTAAAATCATTTGTAGAAAAAAATTATGGCTTTAGGGATCTGTGGCATTATAAGATTAATAATAATTTAATTTTACTCATGACGATAATAATCAGTTTCCTTCGCGTTTGCTGTCGAAAACATTTGACCCTAATCTTTACTATTGATTTCCCAGTGGTGTTGAGCAAACACCCACAATCCCTGAACACTTTGAAATCAATTAACGTTATACACTCGAGTTTATTATTATTCGAATCATCAAACAGCTACAAGATCACTTGGGACTTGAATAGAGTCAACGGAAGACAACAAACAGCCATTCGTAACGTCTATCCTGGAATCGTGATCGAGTTCTCCTCTCTCACTTCCTTCCCTTCCCTTTTTATTCAGTGTATGCACGAGCATCACGGACGAGGAGCCGAACTCCGCGCAGAGCGACCAACACGCCACGATAAATAATTCATGTCTCTCTGGTGTGTACCAAACACACGGAGAGAGGAGTCCAGGGGGAATAGAACGGTGACTTCTGATGGACTCTGATATTGGGCATGAAAATTCTGGACTTGAGATTATCGCGCGCCATTCAGGAAGAAAATTGCACATTGTTGACAATTTTTCGGGGAAATTTCCGGTCAAACTCTTGGAAATGTATAATAAGTAACTTTTCCACTGAAATTTCAAGGAATTTTCTATTTGAAAACTCATCATTTCGTGGAAAAATCCGTGGAAACTATATTTCAGTTTAATTATTCCGGAAAAATTAATGAAAAATCAGGAAAATTCGGAGAAAACTCTTCTTGAATTCTAGATTCATCTGAATTTTCAGGGAATTCCTTGAAAAATTCCTGAAATTCCGAGAATTTTAAAGGAATTTCCGGAAAATTTAAGGGAATTGAATAGTGAATATTCATTTTCACTTGAAATTTCTTGAATTTCACTTGAAAATGACTGTTTGCCCTTAAATTAAATTCAAGGTTTTGTTTCGGAAAATTCAGTCAATTTTTTTCAACAGTGCAGAATGAAAACAAGAGCAAGCAAAATAAACAGTTTAAGGACCAGTTTAAGAACATTTGTTTTTTTTAATAACAAATGACATGGAAATTTTGTCAGGAGTATTTCTAAGGCGCCCGCCCTGCAATGGAATTTCTTTTCTAAAAAATGTGGGTCAATTGATTCCGTCATGTCAAAATCATTTTCTAAAGATAAATTACTAGAAAAATGGGGAAAGGTGCGTGGTGACTCAATAGAGAATGTTTCAACAGCCAAATTGTCCTAATGGCATTGAAATTCAATGAGAACGGGCTCACAAATGCGTTTCAAGCCTGAATTTCCGTAGTTTTACTACCACAACAAAAGATAATTAGCTTCCATTCAACCTCTGAATTTTAAAAATCCCAAAAATCTTAATTTTTATCTGCAATGTTGAAATATTTTTTAAATTCCAGTAATAGCTGCACCTGACTTTTAAATGCTGTGAATTTACATTGAATTTGAAGTCAAATCGGTCACGAAATTTGTCATTCGCCTAAAAAATTTGATATGGCGAACCTTTTCATGCGAAAAAGTTATTCATATTTCAATGAAAGCTCGAACATTCGCGAATTTCAGTCAATTTAATTCTCTGAATTACTTTCATGCAAAAATTTCAAATTTTTTTGCTCGAAATTACGTTAAAATTTCTAATAACGAAATTCGTTCCAATACTGAAAATATTCAGGCCGAAATTGATGCCCGGCAACGGCTGATTGCCCTCTCCCTTTCAATTTCCCATGTGGTAATACGTAAGACGATAATCACGACACTCGATACACAAATCGTAACAACAAGGTGTATTACATCGGCATATCCGTTCCCATTGACTGAGTAGAAACGGCTGAGTACACGACCTTCGCACTTCCGTGACGTTGACATCGATAACAGCTCCGAGGAGTTTAAGGGGGTGGTTTAACTCGTTTAAACGCGTCAGGCAATTTTCTTAATTCACGATTTATGGGCACAATCGTGGGGACGAGGGCTGAATTGAAGATGAATGAAAGGGGAAAGGGGAATGTGCTCTTGGAGTGTTTGATTCATTATTCTGAAATTCGGAGCGAATCAATTTGGGTCAATGGACGGATTGATTTCGGCGCGTGGAGGGATTTATCGATGAGAATTTTTATTTCACTCGAGAGTGAACATGTACATCAACATCATTCTTCTCTCCTCGCGGTGATTAATTCCTCCCGCAAGAGGAAAAATAACAAAAATTAGCCCATTTCCACCGAAATAATTCACTATTTTACATTTTACTGTACTAGATTAATTTACGCTATTTTATTTTATTTATTTTTCTTTCCATTTCCGTCTTCACAATTAGAATTAAAAGAAATTATGTAAAATGGACACTTTTGACTTTGTTTAAAATGTTAATGACGGGTAGAAACGTTGATAAAATTCAATAATTTTTTTTTCATTGCAAAGAACAATTCTTTCCCTTTGCGATGAGCCTAAACTGAGCTCAATTCTTAAATTTGTTTCTCAGTTATGAGTAATTAAAACAAAAGTCTGAAGTGTCCATTTTACCTCACTCTCCCCTACGTAATTATTTGTTTTGAAAAATATTTTTATAAATAAACAAACTCACCAATGATGAATTAACACTCGCCCCCAGCCACCTCCACGCAAGAGCCAACTGAAAACCACATGATCCGCGTGTAAAGTCCCTCGAATCGATCACCCACGTTTGTAAACAAAACTCAAAGCTCAATCAAAGTTCTTCTCCGTCCCTCGCGCGCAGTCGCGGGGTCGTTACAAGGTCAGGCACCTCACAATAATCACTGCACCCCAGCAATCTACCGGGAACAACACCGCGTGGATAAACAAATGCCACAACACTATCACCAAAGTCCGACTAATTATCCTCTCCCTCAACTAACTCCCGTTAAATCACTCACTCCAGTCAATCTCGCAAATTGTTTGTTTGTGTTTTGAATTGGCGCGATGCGGACAGCGTGCCGTCGAGCAACGGCTCACTATTAGGTTAGGGTACCGTAGTTTGGTACAGACTGAACACGAGACCGTTCGTGAAGTATCTCGAGAGGCCGAGAGGCAGTTGTGTTACGAGCCTCCTTCCGCCGCTCGGTATTATACGCACTGGAGTGGTGGAGGACTATACCACAGGCCGGGGGCTTATGCAGCCAAGTTTCCAATGACCACCGCCAGATTGGCGCCAGTCGACAGCCTACTGTAGACACTGGACTTATAATCGTCCCACTCGAGTCCTCTACTCAGGTCGTTCTCTTTTTTTCGAATTGTTACGAGTACAAGTGTGGGGATACATTACGACCACCGGGGGTTTTTTAAAAAAACGGGGAGTTGAGGGAAATTTTTGCCAAAGTATTGTTGAGACCACTCCGAATTTCTCGATTTCTCAATTATTTCTACTATTTATTATTATTATTTTACTTTAGGCAACGTTTTTTATTCGCAAGACACGAATTAATAATATTTTAAGCACATAATGTAGTTATTCTAGATAATATGAAGGTATTTATGAGAAATTGTGGATTTGTACAATCAAGATAGAGTGAAGTATTATAGTTGGTATAAACATTAATTATTAAATGCAGCATCCTCCCCCCTCGCTCTCCTCGCCTCTCTGACCCCTAATTATCCCTAAAACAAAAATCACTGCTGTCGTTGCACAAGTCCTTCGCTTCAAATAGATAGAGATTGACAAAATTTTGACAATTTTCACTACTTTTCTGTCTTTATTTCTATTATTGAAAAAGAGCACAGAATTTTTTCCATAATAGAAATAAATACTTAAATAATAAAATTAAAGATTTATTTTTGCATTTCGGCAATAAAAATGGAGATGAACCCAAAACCCAGTTGTTTATATTTTCTTAATAAACCTGAGAATAAAACAAATCTAAATGTTTTTATGTATTCCCAATAAGAATAAAGAATTGAGACAAAAATCTGTCACGAACGATCTCCCATCGGCCACTGAAACAATAATGAAAGGAGTAATTACCGGAGCAACTACTGCCCCTCCGACAGAACTAAAACTGCTGTTAATACCGGAAATATAATATCACTCCGGTAATTGAGACGGAGTCGTGGGTAATTGACGTGAAAATATAAAAACGAGAAAATTTTCCGAGACGGGGCTTTTAGAGAGCGAGATTGGTGAAAATGTTTTAAAGGACGAAAGAGGAGAGTTGGGGGGGCTCCTTGAGGACAATAGACGACGGATTTTTGGACCCGGTAGTCTGACTTTGGAGTGGTTTTAGGACCTCCTGCAGCGACAGCCAAAGTGCATTCATCTCCCAGATCGTCAACTGTGGAACTTAAAATTTTTGAGGGAGTGGTCATGCGCTGCGAGATATCCCAGGTTATCTTATCTCTCAGTGATAAAAAATCATTCCTGAGGGATAGCAATCCATTTTGCCCCAATAAGTCAGAGATAAAGTCTATTCACTTTGTTTGTTTCATTTTTTCACGTTTTTTTTTTTTCACAGGCAAAATGGACTTTTTTATCTAAAATATTTCAGGAATTTAAAAAATCGTGTTCTTGTTCAGGCGAAATGGATTTTCCTGTAAAATATTGAACCGGAAATATTCGGGGGCATTACACACCCTATTCAAACCCTCACGCACTGACTGAACCTCCCGGCCCCAAACGATTTTATTATGCACGCATCAGAAACCGCATCTCCGCAGGTTCTTCCTGAAAGTCCTTTTCTGCGAATCGATTTTTACGTCGTCTCGCTCGTTCTGTTTAGTCGCCGTCTAAACAAAACTCGTTCTGCGGAGGTAAATCAACTCCAACCATTGGTTCATATATTTTTTTCTTGGAGCAACATCGTAGTCATCGCATCGCCTCACAACGTATCGTCTCGAGTGGATGTCAGCGCTCGGTTTTTCTGTATCATCTCAAATCAACGTCGGTTGTGTGGCGTGGGTGGGGCACTGTAACGAATACGGGGAAGTTCGAGGTACCGATGTGATTAACGAGTGTCGGAATTTTCTGACTCTTGCACGGGTCAGGGAGGGCGAAGGGAATTTTCTCCAATTCAAATAAATTTTTTGTAATTGATTTTTCAACAGATAATTCAATTTTCATGGTTCGATCAATTCGATTCAATTGAATTCCGGTTTTATTTGTTTTTACTTCGTCAGATGTTTAGTTGGAAAAATATAGAGGACAAGGTGAAAACATTTAATAAAGTAAAAATGACGATATCTTGATTTAAAAATGCATACATGATACGCATAATATTAATTCTTTTGTTTAAGATCCCAGATTATACAAATCTTTTTCCATCTTTTTGGAAAAGAATATTTACTATTATATTTTTTCTTCATAATATATATTTATTATTATGAATAAAAAAATAATGACAAAATATATTTTTTGAAAGAAATATAAAAAAAGATTTGGATACTCCTAATTATGCGCGAAGCGCGCGCTCCTTTTCTAGTGAATCCCAAGAAATTAAAAAATACTCTTACTCGAAAAAACCTGTAACTGATCCCTACTCCGATAATTTAATTTCCAAACAGCTTCAACTCCACTCGAAAAAAAATAATCCAAGAGTCATTAACCTGTTACACTCCCGATAATCTTAAATTTACCGAAAATCATCCAGGTCACGATGATTACGCGTTAATAATTCGTTGTTCGGTGCTACCTGCAGCATCGGCTGAAGACCCCTGGTTGGGGTCCCCCTCCGTCGCTGTAAAACTACTGTCCATGCATCCTCCCCCCTCGCTCTCCTCGCCTCTCTGACCCCTAATTATCCCTAGAACAATAATCTCCTCTCTCCAAACTTCGGGAAAAGCCACCGAAATAATTTTCGAAAATGTAAAAAGTCCCTAATAATGTTTAAAACAATCATTTTAAGGATTTTCGAGTACTTTGGCTATTTTTTCTCCAGTGAAATGCTTTTCTACTTTTGTAGTCGAGCATTAGAATCCTCATTTAAGCCCCACTTGACCCTAATTTTTATTATTATTTAAACTTTGCAGGTCTGAATTTGAAAACATCTTAAAAATCGGCAAAATTTAGACCTTTTATTTTATTCATAAAATAATTTTAAAATGTCAATTTTTGAAAATTAAGAGCATTTTAAATAAATAATTTATAAGCAATCAATTTATTCACATTCAAAATTTGACCAAAAATCCATTTCAAGCCTAAAAAACAGTGTCCTTTATACAACTTTAAACAATTGTTTGGGGTTTCAATGATGTATTTATAAACAAAGATCATTGAAAAAAATAATTCTGTGCAAAACGAGAATCGAATGGCGCTGAAAACTCGTGACTTTTTTCCAATTTTTTTAACGCAATTTAATTGACAAATTTGATGACGGATAATAGTTGAATCTATAGTGTGGTCTGTACCAAACTGTAAAAGATACTCGGATATCCTCAATCGTTCCAATGTCAATACTTTTTCTTCCCGCGCTCCCCCGACGCCGCGCCACCCCCCGAAGGCCGCGAGGGACCGATCTCTTTCTCGATCTTCTTCATCGCCTGAATAATGGGAAAGATGTGCGAGAGAGAAGATGAAGGAGAGAGAATCCGGGGGGAGTACCACTGTGTGAGCCCTCGGGACCCGGCCGAAAAACCTGTTTTGCCCTCTGGGTCAACAACAACATCCCCTCCCTCCCCCTGCCCCCCTCACGGGCCTCTAGGATTGTTGAGGCGTTGTCTAACGCATCCTCCTGTCTCTCGTGTGGATAATGGGGGGAAAAGAACCTGTAGTGGGTGGGTAACACCCTGGAGTGTCATGTTTTCGTGGCGATCTGGGGCTCAGTGATGTAGAAATCCTTCCGGGCGTGGATCAAGGCCGGGAAGACTAATCTCACCGGGGATTCGACGCTTCTGCAACGAGTTTTTTACGTGACCAGGGGTCGATCGATGTTTTTTTCAGTTGCTTTTTTTTCGGTTGCTTTTTGATGGAAGAATGCACTGTTAGAAAATTACTCGTGAAATTTCAACTGAATGTAATTTTTAGTTTTTGGAATAGGTTTGAATATTTAGGCTTTAATTTAAATATCAAATAGTTGTTGGGACAAAACAATCATCTTCGAAGTAAAATACCCATCCCCCAATTGAGTATAAAATATACTTGAATCAAGTATATTATATATTCGAATCCAGAATAATATACAATATATATTAATATAATAATAATAGAATATTATTCTGTTAATATATGTATTAATAGAATAATATATATTTTAGACTCAATTCAAGTTTTTTTTTTCCGTGAATCTTCCAAGCGGCTTATTTTCGCACAAATTCTTTTCTTCAACGTACCATCCGATATAGTCTAGTGGCTATGATTCCCGGCTCTCACCCGGGCGGCCCGGGTTCGATTCCCGGTATCGGAAGTAATATTTTTTTTTCGCTATTTTCTTCTTAATCCTGAAAAAATTTGTTGTAATGACCCTAAAAATCGACAAGGACAATTCCGTGATATGATATCACAATGATTCATGTCCCCTAGAAGTATGACATACTTCGCAGTGGGTCTATATGCCTGTGCAACTCCCATTGATTAGAACTGACGAGAAAAGATTTACAAAAAATTTTTGTTTGAATGAGATAAAATTCAAAATTATGAAATTCAATAAATCTCCAACAGTGAGAAAAAGGGACAGTAAATAGAAAAAATAATCGCAGCCTCGACCAATGAAAAACTGAAAGGAACAGCTGAATTCACGGGATGAAAACGGAAGCTGAACTTCTGGGCAGAAAATGATTCGAAAGCTCCAGGAGATGACAAATCTCGAAAGTTTTAGCCCCCGAAAAACCCTCGCACTTCGTTGTTAAACGATTTCCACGCGGAAGTTATTCACAAAGTGTTGAACGACGAAAATAAACTCGCTTCCTGAATTTTCCCTTCTCCTCCGCGACCCTGAAATTCTCCGGAATATTGTTTTCCACATCACCGACAAAGTAATCCATGAAATATGTAGGAAATAGGATAAGACGGAGGTGGATCACGTGAATGTGACTGAGAATGGTACTCATGAATTTAAGAGCGGAACGATGCCCGGAGAACAAGTGGAGAGCGATGTAAAGAGGAAAATAGAAATGGAGAAGGGACAGAGGTGCTCTGCCCTCCAAATCGTATTACTGGGCATCGGAGATATCGCTGGATGAGAATAAATCGTCGAGTATCAACTCTCAGAATCCTCGAAAACATGATATCAAATATTGGTAGAAATGGCTTTAGCAAAATCTTCGAGTATCGATATGAATCTTTACTGTGCATCGGCGATAAGAGTTTCCAATTGAATTCTATCGAGATAAATTCAATTCAAAAGTTTTTTTCAGCACCAAAAATTAATAGATACCGATTGCAAAAAATTACGCGTCAATCTCAAAGAGAAATACATTGTTACCAAAATTACCATAATTAGTTTCAAAATGTTTAGTAAACTCGAGCCAAAGTTTACACATAATATAAAATATCAGTAAATAAAAAAATAGTAAATATTGTAAATACTGACTGTTTAATTTTTGACCAAAAACTTGGTCAAACAAAAAAAAGATGGATCCAGTAGACCACACTATAGATTTAAACACTTTCAATCATCAAATTAAATTAAAAAATTAAATTAATTACACTAATTTTTTATTTATTTTCATTTTTAAATCAATTAAATTAATTTTTTAATTTGTCAATTAAATTAAAAACTTAAAAACTTGAAAAAAAAAACTACGAAAAATCCCAATTGTCCAATAATTCGCAGAAATAATTCTCAAATTCTCCTAAATTTCGAAAAATCTCAAACATAAGTACAGTTCTACGATATTCTCAACACGCTGTTGTCAATATCTCCCCGCCCAATGAACTTTCATCATTTATCACTCCATTTCCATCTAATGCACCTGAGAACGGGCTAATTACTAATTCACAGTCACATTGTCCAGGAGCCGCATCACTGCGCGAATGAGAGAACGAGATAATCGAGTTAAGGACATCATTCCGCGTGAATAAATCCACAGTCGTCAAGTCAGCCCTGAAATTACATTTCTTTCAGCTCCCATTTTTTCCCTCCCTTAATCCCTGATATTTCGTCTCATCCAATCGCAGTTGTCTCGAGGGAATAATCAGCCGACGCCTCGTTACCTGGAATGAGCCCTATCTGGTTCCATCGAAATAACGCCGGCGCTACGAGAAGAGATATTGAGAAGGACCTCAAATATCTTTTTTTCTTTAACCAAGTCTTTATAAAAAAACAGTCATTATTTACGATATGTACATACCTCAAAAAAAATAATATCAAAACCCTTTTATAAACAATATTTTATGAAATCCATAAATTTTTAGAAGTAGTTCCATTTTTAATTAATACTTGTTGTTTAATAAATTGTTTTTCAACAAATTGTCTAAAATTTTATAATTTTTATCTAAACATTAAAAATGATTCAATGCTACCATTGGGAGAAACAGTCTTAGTATTTTTTCATTAATCCTTTTTTTCCTAATTAATAAATTCTGTGAAATTTTCTCATTTTCATCTAGTCTATAATAAAAAAAGAAGTTTTGATGTCATAACGAGGGCGTAAATTATTTCCGCTGTAACGACTTTAGGGTCTCAAAGGTATCACCTGAGAACATGCGGTCAATCAAAGTTGGACAGTCTCCCTCCACTAATTGAGAACAACATTCTCGGAGACTCTACACGCATATCTCGACATTTTCGGCCCATCAATCCCATGTTAACAGCCCAAAAACACGTTTTTCCTCCTTTCCAAACCCCAAAATACCTCAAATTCAGACAAATAACTAAAATTAATGATGAAAATACATTCATAAACGAATGACCTCATGACATAGACAACTCCACATCAATTTCCCATATTGACAATCTCTCAAAACAACAAATTAAGTTCTCAAATAATTAATATTGTTATTTACTATCTCTCGTATTCATAACTTATATTCCTTATTTGAGACGCAGTAATCTTGAGTCGTGTCAGCCACTTGCATGTGTGGGAATAGTCGTATAAGACCATGACAACGATACTGATTCGTACCAGAGTGTGCATGTCTCGCGCAGTGAAAACGTATTATTGTAACTTGTGATAATTCCTCAGAATATATTATTCAAATATGAAAGTTCACGTCCTTTTATCCCTAATTATCGGGTAAGAACTAAATAACTGAAAAAATATATAGACAATAATTATTATCATCACCATAACACCCATGAATTAATTATTAATCTGCACAGAACGATCAGGCGAATAATAATGAATTGCTCAAACACTTGGAGAAATTCATTCTTCTTAAATTCATAAATTGATCTGGTGTTTAATTATTTTAGAGCATATGGACACGCAGACTGGACATCGGACCTTCTATCCAATATTCACCGCATGACTGAAAATATCCACAACAATGTGCATCAAATTCAGGAGCGAGTTCAGGCGAATGTTCGCGATCACTTGGCCCGAATCGATCATCTCAATCACGATATCAACCAGCGAGTCGGTAAACGGGGTTTTTAGTTGTTAAAAAAATCACATCCCCGGGTGCAGAACATCAGCGTTAACCTCCGATTGTTGTTTTGCGATGCAATTGGCCGTGCACTTGTTTCTGCCTTGTTTCACTCACTCGCACTCTCCTTTCACCCGTTCGTTTTTGACCTCCCGCTGAATAGAATAACACTGACTCACGTAGCGCTGCGATTTTTATAGGTTCATTCGCATGTTTTTTTTTTTTTCGTTGCGGAGATCAAGTCCGTGATTAGTGAGTGTTCAATTACCCGGTGAGAGATGAAATCGAATGGTTTTGTGGGGGAAAAATGGAAATTAAATGTCTCGAGGGGAAAAATTTTAATTAATGGTTTTGAATGGAACGGGAAATTTAATACTTTTGCTAGTTGCTATTGAATAGATTTTGTGAGAAGTGTGGGGTTTACAAAGGCAATGGTTTATGAATTTCTGATTAGTTGATATTTAAAAAAATAACAAGACTGTTGGTGTGAATTTTTAATTTAAAAAATCTTCTGATATTTTATTCTCCGATTTAAATAACTGGATAAATAATAAAAATATTTAGATTTATTATCGGAAATCACAAATTTGATTTAAAATAGAATTTAGCAATTTTTTTCTCTGTAAATTCGAATTTCTTGAATTTTTTTTTCTCATTTCTTTTTTTTAACTTCGTTGTTTGCAGAAGAACAATGGAATTTGAATGGTTCCGGAGAGAAGTTTAAGTTAATGGTTTTGAATAGTTACGGGAAAATTAAATACTTTTGCTATTTGCTATTGAATAGGTTTTTGTGAGAGAGAATGCGGTTTACAACGGCAATAACTTATGAATTTTTGTTTAGTTGATATTAAAAAAAATAAAAAGACAGAGTTTGCGATATTTTATTCTCAAATCTAAATAACTAGATAAATAGGAAAAATATGTCGATTTATTATCGGAAATCACAAATTTGATTTAAAATATCAGAATTTATTTATTTTTTCTCCATTAATTCTAATTCCGTTTGAATTTTTTTCTCATTTTTGAATACTATATTTTAAATATTTAAATTTATTGTTAAACATTGCAAACTTCATTTAAAACGTCAGAATTTATTCACGTCGATAAAAGACAGCATCGAGAGAATTTTATTGAGCAGAGAAAAATAATAATTTAAATGTCTCGGCGAGAAAAAAATTGAGATTGATAATTTTCTAATGTAAATAGTTCCATTGAAATTGAATCCCTCACCGTTCAATCAATTCCATTAAATATTGAATTAAGATTTTTTCTGGATAAGAACTCGTTCCACAAAGGCCAGCAATTTAATATTCTTCTCCATAATTTTTCATACTTGAAATTGATTGGGTGTCGAAAAAAAAGCTATCAGCCGGTTTAAATCATGTCGCGGTGGTTATCGTTGGAGTGATGTAACAATTTGTAGATACGAGACTGCTCGTCACACACTTCACGCCTGAGTCACGGAATTATGTTGAAGTTATTTAACCTTTCCGCTATTATCAACTCTTCATTTGCCTTTCAGCATTTTTATTTCAATCTTGTTAGGGATCCCCGACGTATAAAGCCCGTCTACTCATCAAAACCTCGTTTTAGATTAATTAAATGGGAATTCGAATGGATATTGAAACTGAAACTCCGGAGAGGGCTATTGAATTTTCTTCTGAATAGAAGGAACTTATGAAATTAAATCAACGAATCGGTGAATTTAATCAGTTGGAAGACACTTGCGTAATTAATTTATTAATGTATTCGATAATTATTTTGATTAGAAGGATTCATGCCTCCACTCAATAGTTCATTCTATCAATCGATTTCATTCGATATTAAACTATTGAAATGATCAAGTAATTGAAAAAGATTTCAATTATTCAATCAATTGATTATTGATTTAATCTATTCATTTATTCGTTTTATTCATCAATTCAATTTTTTCATCCATTCACTGAGCCTCAAAGTAATGGAATCAACATATCAATTTTATCATTCCGTTATTTTAATAATAGTTTTATTGCCATATGAACTAATCGTTAATTTCTCTGAATTAATCAATTGATTTTAAATTTAATTGTTCATTTTTAGCCGAAATCAATAAGGAAGTGGAAAATGCCGGTCCCACACTGAGAATAAATTCAAACGGAGGCTCCTCTCGCTCAATAATCTCCGGACACCTTCCGAATGGAGAGCCCTATTTTCGGGACGTCGAGGAACGCACGATTGGCGACACGCTCCATCGTTTTGAGAATGTGTACAATCCGAAAACCCAGCAAATGGAGAGATACCACACGACTCTGGACCTGAAGGATCCGAATGCAAAGCCAGTGCCAGTGCCAGTACCGGGGGAGGCGAAAGCTCCAGGACCGGAGGAGACGAAAGCTCCAGGACCGGAGGAGACGAAAGCTCCAGGACCGGAGGCAGCGAAGCCACCCGAAGATCACCAGAAGACAAGCCATGAGTCACAAGTCGGACTCCAATAGTGACATCACGACCCGCGGGATCGAATCATCATGCGATCCTTTATCCTATCTGTCATTTATCGGGGGTTTCAGTGGCTAGTTTCTAGGAATTCTTTGTCATTCGTTTCAACACGTGCCTGAGATCGCTTTACGCTCATCAGGAGTCTTATTTCTTCTCGTATTCTCATGTCATCATTGGGGGAATGACTCCAACTGTCAATTGATCCGTCTTAATTGGTTGCGATCACATTTTTAATTATTCCATTTTAATCTCGCTGTCGGCCAATGCAGATTTATTGAAAATTTTTAATTGCACTTGTACTCTTCTTTTAGAATGGTGAATTAAATGTTTTAATGTTGATTAAAAATGTAACTTACAGCGGTGAATTTTATTAAGCTGTCATGTATGACAAAGTACTTTAAAGCAATAAAACGTTTTACGAAAAATTAAATCTTATCTTTTTCTTCGTGATGAAATTTTTATAATTGTTATAATTTATACACTGTTGGAAATTTTTTGAAATTTGAGTAAGAGATGCATTTGAATTTTCAATATTCGGAACTTGAGTGCAATTTCGGGGTAAATTGCTCATGGAATTCCTGATTCATCTTGGAAATTGGATAAAATTAAGGTTTTCGTGATGAATGATCATTGAATATTCAAGAAAATTGACTGATTTATCAATAACAAGATCAATAGAAATTTCATGTAAATTATTCTTCGTTAAAAATTTCAAGATTTTTTACTTAAAATTTCAAAAGTAATTTTCTAGGAGTGTAATCAAATCAGCAGATTATCAACATGTGATTTTAGAAAACCTCGAGCCAACTTTATGGCCCTTCCATTAACGAACCGCCTAAAAAATACAAAAGAGAAACATGAAAAATCGAATACTGCACGTGAAAATACCCTCATAAGGGGGGAAGAGGATGAAAACATTTGTTCACGTGTGGCGTGTATTGGAGAAACAGGATGTAGTCTATAATTCATGAAAATTCATCTTCGTCGGATTGGGATGGGAGTTTCGAGTCTCCGAAGAGTCGTTCTGATATTATAACTTTGATAAGACAACATAGCGCACGAAAAAACGTAAATAAGAAGATATAATGGGGAGAATATTCACATGGGAGGGAAATTGTTTCCCGTGGTGCTCTCAACTCCGCTGTGACCCCAATAAAATTATGAATAAAACAAAAATATTTTTTTCAAAAGCATTCTACTGTTAAGTACTTTTTACGAGAGAAATATTCGTTTCATTTTATCACTCTCGGGCTTTTATTCCGGTGATGTATATTTTTATTTTTATTAGGCACTTCAGGGTCGACAGCACTTGCGCTGGGAATTTTTTTGACGGAGGAACAGAGATAATAACGAGGGATTCACTACCTTGATGTGAAAATTAAAATTTTCAACAATCTTGAAATTTTGAAATTGATCTGATACTCCATATTTCGCTCTCACGTGTTCCAAACAATAAGGAGGATCGAACAGAACGGATTTCGTCCGTTCACCTACCTCTGTAATCCTATACATTATCCGAAGAACTTCTGGAATATGGGCAACCCTTGGACACCCTGGTAATTCTACGACGGGGGTAGTTGATCCCACCGGGGCTCGTATATCAGCCTCAGCAATCTGTTGTTTCAGTTGGCAAACGAGCGGCCTCATTACTCCAATCATACGTCAGGAAATTTTTAGTGGGGAAAACTTCTCGATTGTTTTGAATGAATATTCCACAATATTCTCGAATTTTCTAGCATTTATCGTCTAAATCAGTAGCGAAGTGGTAAAACGGTTCAAGTCGATTTTGACTATTTGCCAGTTTTCAATGAATATCTCAGAATCTAAGGGAGATAGCAAATTTTTTGATAAAACCTTTTCTATAGCACTCAATTTGCTTTACAAAAAAGGTTATTACAAAAATTTCTTTATCTCCCTTCAATTCGTAGATATTCCTCAAAAACTCAGATGAGAGCTAAGTCGACTTAAACCGTTTTACCACTTCGCTACTGAAATAAATTCAATGAAAAAAATTGGACCGCCGTAAGGGGCCGGTGCACCCACTAATTACCCCTAAATTTAGAAAAAATTGTCCTCGTCCTTGGAATGAGTGAGGGATAAAAAAATTCCAAAGAAAATTCTTCCGAGGTTTTAAAATTTCGTGAGACACTAATTCATCATTCAAATGTCTCTCCCCATTTCTAGAGAATTTTCGATTCTAAAAACTCCCCAAGACAAAAAAATATCTATCAATAGTTTACACGATTCTCAGAAATCCTCAAAAGGAAAAAAATCCCCAAAATTTTTTTTTCAATTTTTTAAATCTCTTCAGACACTAATTTGTCATCTAAATTTCTCTCCCTCAATTCCAGAGAAGCCTCGATATCGATCGAAGCATCTAAACGCCAGAATTTACCTGAACCCAGGAACGAAAGAGGAATATAGAGAGAAAATCAGTTGTAATCGATCTGCATCGATGCGTCCTTGTCCCTCAGTTTTACGTCTTGATTCCAGGTATCAAGTGGAAGGTGTTTTCGATAACACGACTAATTATCCCGGCGTTATTGACGGGTTATTTATGCAGCCACCGGACCCAGTGCACGTCCACGGCATATCTCGAGCGATTTTTCTGCGCGATTTTTTTTTTTCATGGAATAATGCATCGACGATTGGCTCAATGTAATAACATTTAACGGATCCTCACTCCGCCCTGGATGCAGCCGAAAAAACTTCAGTCTTAATTTACACTTTATATTCGCATGTGGTTAATGTCTTTGGCATGAATTTCAGTTCGATTCCATGTCGCCAACATTTTCTCATCGATAAAATGCCGATTGCGTTTGAATTTTAATTTTATTTTCCTCGGTTTTCACGCCATTAATTAAGTTTCGAGATATTAATGAACATTGGGGGTTTCGGAATTATATAAACCCTATAATTACGAGTTTTTATTATAGTTTACTGGTGTGGGCATTGTTTTTATGGTGAAATCGACATTTAGATGGTAAATTCTAGGTCATCAATGATCGAGAAGATTTTATAAATTTTTATAAATGTTCTGGGAGAATCAGAATATTTTGGGATACGCTAGAAAAAGTCATCAAAGTTTGGAAACATGGAGAATTTTCTAGCTGAATTCACCAGAAGATTCAAGATTTTTCTACAATTTTTTAGAAATTCCAATAATTTTTATGAAGAAAAAACGTGAAATAAAAGCGAAATGTGCTTCGATAAAATTAATATGACACACGGGAAAAATTATTCGTGTCAAATTATGGAGATTAAGATTAAAATTCTCATCTTTTAAAACGAATAAAAATGATCTAAATCGTAATTCTAAACCCAAAGTAATGGAATTAATTCCCGGGGGTAACAGAAATGTCTGTCGAAAATAATTCAAATAACTCGAAACTAGTTTGAAGTGGGAAATTTTCCTGGCTCTCAAACAACACTGCAACTCCCTAACTATCGAAGTTTCGGACATATTCATTAAAGTAGGAAAAACCAATCCATCAGAAGTGCTTAACGATCAAATAACGCAATGATATCCACCGAGAGTTACCGAAAGTTCTGGATTCTCAGATCTAAGTGGCAAAGTAAATCAAGGTAAAATCGTTAGACAAGTTTCCCTAAGGGATTTTCCAGTGCAATTGACGCTGGATTATAACCAGTTGAGCTCGAGGCTGAAAGTTATGATTTCGACCGATGTCTGTTATTCAACTGCTGCCAGACCCTCGTTAGCAAACTCCAGAGTTACCGACACCCGAAACTTGCTTCGTTCAATAAACACGAGTGATTGAATTCATTACCTTCGTGTAATATTTCATCCCGAATCATAAAATTTAATCCAGAATTTCCAACTTGATATTGATGAATTTTCCACGATCGAATAGTATTAATAGTTCTGTAAATTTAATTTCAGGAATTAACGTTTTTCTCTTTCTTAAAATTCAAAACAATTCTTGAAATTTTTGGATTTCTCTTAATAATTCCCACCAAACAACTCGATAATTTTCATGAAGCCCTGACTATTCCTGTGAAAATGTGCAGAAAATACAAAATTGATCTGAAATTTAATGAAACAATTAAACAACAATTAATTAATTTAACTTAATGAAACACTGCAGTTTCGTGCCGTTTTGTAAACAGAATAATTTTTTAAAATTCTTCTCGACAATAATCTCAATCCCCATAATTTTTCCCTTCCAACCCAAACCCAAACAAACTAAATAATCATCAGAATTCGCTCAATCTCCCTAAACAAGATTCAACCAGACCAAGAACAACTGTTTCGTGTTGCCTCGGCTTATCGCCCCACGGTAAAACGATAGAAAGTAATGGCACGTGTTTAATTACAATCCAAGTGTAGTCATACACAGGGGGCTAGCATTTGTGTTATTAAAACACCGAGTGGAATAACCGGTAAAGGCAATGGTGTACACACTAGCGTAAGCAACAAAACGGGGGAACAGAATCCGTTGGCGATAATTTAAACGCCACCTTAATGAGATTAACGTTTACGAGCGGTTTCGCTACGGTGTAAATGAATGGAGAGAAAAATATGTGTGTATTGGGGATTATTCTACAGCACGACCAAGTGACCTATCAAAGTGTCACACTCTCTAAGTACACGAGAGAGGAATTGAAAAAAAATAACAATGGGGGACTGTTGCTGGGATGAGACAACGGGAACGTCCAGATTACCATCTCAACTATTCATTAATCGATTCTAGAGTTAATTAACTAATCCAACGACCGCAATTATTCTCAATTAGTCCAATGGTTGCAATTATATTTATTTTAGATTTTTAAAAAGTTGATAAAGTTCAATTTTGGGGTAAATTAGTTTTCGTGAAATATCTCAGAATGGAAGCGAGATAGCGACATTTGCATGGGAACATTTTTTGTAGAGCGTAAAGAGACCTGCAAAAAAGGTTTTCACAAAAATTTCGCTACCTCCCTTAGATTCAGAGATATTTCACAATTTGTGTCAGCAATTCGCAGCAGCCTCGCCACAGTCACGATAATTCAATTTATCAAGACTTATTATTTTTTATTTGATGTCCTTCGTAACGATATGTGACACTCGACCATGGGGCTCCTCGAAGAATTAAGGAAGGATGGTGTACGCGTGCCGGGCATTCGGAATTTGCCCGCTCGTTGCAACTCACCCCGGAGGAGACGTAAACCAAGTGGAATAAGAAAAGTTTTTTATTCGGGAAAAGGAGTGAATCGAGAAAAAAGGAACGAATGGTGAATTTTAAGACGCTTGCCGTGACTGGTTGCCTCGGACATGGGCGAGGAGAAGGCTCATGGGGGAGCGGGGGAACCTGGAATCGAAGATGTGGACAAGAAGTGGTTTTCACGATGCTGGGCTTATTCTGGACCGGCGAGGAATTGTTTTGCCGCTGCATCCGGTGGATGGCGAAGCGGCGAGGTATTCTGGCGCAAAAACTACTGTCGATACTTATCGGTACAACACCGGGGGGCGGACAGGTACAGCGGAATGCAGAAGAAATTGGGAATGAGTGATTTTTAATTTACAATTGCGTATATTGAGAATAAAAGAATTAAAAAATGTTTAATTTTGAGGGAATTGATACGAAGAAATTTCACTGGAAATTTTTAATTGGACTCAATAATCATATCGCGCATGACATAATTTCATAGAAAAACCCAGAAATTCTTGAATTGCTATTGGAAATGTAGAATAATTCTATTTATTTGCAACTTTAACTTTTGCAATTTTGATAGAAAAAACTCAATAGATTTTTATTTTTCTATAGAAATTCCCGGGCCTAAATTTTTCTAGTTTTTTCGCTGTATTTTTATTCGTTTCTCGTAATAAAATCCAAGAAAAATTATGTCTGAGAATTTTTATACAAAAAATCCCATCAGAATGAGTTATATAATATCTATTCAAAAATCCGGAGACGTTGCGTGATTTTTAATAGAATTGGCGCAACAAACAAATTGAATCTCCTCATAGAATTTTAATAGAATTCATCTAAATATGTAATTTCATTTGAATAAAATAGAATAAAATATCTCAATATGTGTTTTCATTTAAATACCAGTAAAAACGTCAAACTACTCATAATTTCAGGATAGGTGCGCAATTTTATGATGTTTTTCTTCACACAAATCTCATGGGGCCGTAATATTCCATATAAATAGCACTGACAACGTCAAACTACTCGAATTATGACCAAAAAAATATGACGTCACGCGTCTTAATTTTTTAAGCCTCACAACTGCACTCTCTTCTTGATCAGCCCGAGGTCAATTACTACACGTTTGTCCATCGTAAAATGTGAGGGAAAATACTCGGGATTCACGTGCGGTACGACGGAACTGAGCGGAATAAACGGTGTGCAATCCGTTTGCTCGTAAAATATGCCAGCGTGTGGTCGCACGACAGCATTTGCACCGGTAACTCTTCGCATTTATTTTTAAATTGTGATGAATAAATTTGCCCTCTCGAAACCTGCGCATGACGTCACATATTCACCATAAATTTATTCATAAAATGTGATTGTTATTAACGAGCAAAAAATAAATAACTAGGGTGAATTTATTTAGGGGAGAGTAGGGTAAAATGGATTCTGTGGACTTTTTTAAAATTATTCATAACTCAGAAAAAAATGTATCAATAGAGCTCGGTTTAGGCTCATCACAAAGGGATGGAATTGTTCTTTGTATTGAAAAAAAAAAAGATTGAGTTTCATCAACATTTCACCCCCTCACTAATATTTAAAAAAAAGTCAAGTGTCCATTTTATCCAAACCTCCGCTATTTTATTTGTTGATTTTTTTTTCGGTTACGTGGCGAATAAAAAAATCCTATAATTCAAAATCTCAACAATGGTCCCACCCGACTGTAATTCCAGCATAAATTTCGAGGAGAAAAGGGAAAAGGATCGTAAAACCCGCCGATAACGGAGGGGGCGTCATCTTGCGTCGAGTAACGGCGAGTGCGGACGTTTTTATCGGCCGACCGGGAGCCGATCTCTCCGTCGAAATGACAATAAAACCCGGGGGCCCCTGTTGATGGCTTCTCGCGTGTTACGAATACGTGCGTGAGGACTCCTCAATTTTATTTCTCCCCCAGGTATGGGGGGGGGGGGGCGGTTTCACCTCAAATCATGTTAAACAATTTTTTGAATTTCATTTTGATTTTTTTTTCCAACAAAAATTGCCTTAAATTCTTGAGAAGATGATTGATATTTTCTTGAATGATAATAATCATTCTATTTTATTCAATCATCGCAAATTCATTATTTCCATTTTATCATTAAATTTGAAAAAATGTTGAAATTCATTTTGAATTTGATTTGTTAATGACTCAGTTAATTTTTTTTGCATAAAAATCGTTGGATTAATTTTAAAAAATATTAATATAAATTGTTTAGATGGTAATTAACATTTTCGTTAATAGTAATGATCATTAAATTTTATTCCATCGCCCTGAGTTAATTATCCCTTTGTAATTGATTTTGAAAAAATGTTGAATTATGAGAATTGACTCATTTTTTTTATCGTCCCAGTTTATCATATTTTTCGCATAAAAATAGTTTAATCAACGAAAAATATATCTGCTGGAAGCACACCACAACGGCGTGGGTGTATCACAAGACCCATAGACGCCGTATAACGGTGCCACAATAATTGGCAAGACACAATTCAAGTCGTGGACCTCCGTGGGCAGGTCCTCCGGTGTCTCCGGGCGTTACACTCAAGTGTCAATTTCCCATAAATCTCAATGCAAGATGTCAGATGTATCAGGTACAAAGTGAGAACAGGAGCGTTACGATCCCGGTCATTTCGTTTCTGAACACCGAGCGACTGATGCGAAATCATTATCGCTTCTCTCAGGGTCACACGCGGTCACAATTCCCGAGGCCCCACTTCGGGAATTGCTGCGCGAATTATTGCTTCATTCGTCTCACCTGAGTCCTCCTTCATCCATCAAATTTTATTGAATGATGAATATTCAATTGGGAATTGTATTTGGACGAGAGAATATTTTTAGATGATAATTGGCGCAAAGAACGAATAGAATAATTCAATAGACTGCCAACTGAATCCCAATGAAAATTCAATGGAATTTCTTAGAGAAAGCGCTGCCTTTTCTATCAATTTTTTTCATACGTGCACACCTGAACTCAAACGTTCTAAAGCTTGAAGTAGAGCAATACAAGAATTTCCACCGTTCATTTCTCTTTTTTTCATTCACCGGGGGATGAAACTTTATTTCTTTGAAATGGATGCTGGGTTGTGAGCGTGAAGCCGCAGATTGCTAGTGAAAATCCCAGGGATAAGCACTCGCTGAAAAGATGAGAACATCCAGTCGGCGCATGTTTTTCTAAAGTGCTTTTTAATTTATTGAAATCAATTTTTTCATCGAAAATTATTATTCCAAAAACTGTCAGTTTCAAATAACACAAGATAGATGAGTTAAAAAATCAATATTAATTAAAATGATTATCGATATTAATCAATATAAATTTTTTTCTTCGGAAAAACGAATCTAACGCAATTTAATTAACAAATTGTTTAATTGATTGAGAATCCCCGAAGTGATAATAAAAAAAATGTGAACGATAATTATTTCGAAAATTATTATTCCAGAACCAGGCCGTCTTAAATAATAAATAACAGACGAATTAAAAAAGACTTAATGTAACTATTGCTTTCAGCAAAAAAAATCCTCGCAAAAAAATCTCATGCAATGGAATTGACAAATTATTTAATTGATTGAAAATCTCAAATTGAAGATTTATAAAGAACTGTAAAAAAATACCACGATATTAATATCCATCCATCTCTAAAAATTACTGCTGGGCATTAGAGAGACCCGTGGGTGTCCAGAAGATGATATTTCATTTACCGAGTGGACCAAGCCCCTGCCAAAGCGGTAGATACGAAATAGACCTACATCGACACGATGAAACCTTAACATAAGCAACGGGTTCTCCCGTATTTCGGTTTCTGTTCATTCGGTTTTACTCAACTGCTGGCACAACATCGCTTTTTCCGTTAAAACAAGAGGCCATACTCTCGCAATTGTCAATTTGTTTCCGGGAATTATTTTTGCATGTTTCTATAATTGAGGAAAATGTTTGCACGGAGAACATCGAGTGAAGCTATTCTCGTGCTGTTTTACCTGTTTTTTGTTTGTTCCACTGGAGCTGGGGGTGAGGGTGGGGCTGACACCATCAGTAAGTGTTATTGTGCCCATTTCACTATAAAATATTGATGAAAACGAATTAAATCGACAAAATGGAAAAAAGAGAATAAAAAAACGATCAAATGTCTAATTTTTCAATTAAAAATTTAGTTCTCATCGTTTTATCAGCTTTTAACGAAGGACGCAGCGTCAGTGCGTCCTCTGATAACTCTATCGTTGATTCGCAAACCGAAAAATTCAGGAAATCAATTAAAACCCACCCACAGACATTTTTTCCAGCTCATCTACATTTAACTGTTTTTTAATCTACTTTTTATGCGGCTCTAGATTTACGAGGGCTTTCCAGTCTTGAATGGGGCCACCACTTGGTGCGCGGGGAAAAAGACCCATTATTACCCGAAAATTACACGTACGTGCATCTCCGTGGGAAGCGGTTCGTGTCTCTACCGAATGCTGATCGAAAGGTAAACTTTAATTATGAAAATTGGGAGGACTTTTATTGGTTTTACGAGACTGTTATTTGATTGCAGTTGAATAAACCTTATCAGGCGTGCATTGCGCCGGGAGATAAGAAGGGACACTGCAGGCACTTGGATCAGTGTGTCTTGAGGGACTTTCAGAGAAATTTCACGCGATTTCTTGATTACATTTGCATTATAGAACATTCGTAAGTGGGAAATGTAATTTATTGTTGGCGACGTTTCATTGAATTAGATAATTAAACTGCAGGAGAACAATTCAAATTCCTCGAGCTGTTTGAGTTTCAGTGCCCGATTGCGATAATGAATTTTCAATTAATTGGAAATTCAAGAATATAATGAAACGGCATTATCCAGATTTTTCAGAATTTTCAGAGAATAATTCAACTGAGAATTGGACTTATTGTTGATTTTTCCGTGAAATTCTGGGTTTTTAATGGCGAAATTCCTCAAAATTTCAGTGTAAATAAAATGCGATAAAAATTTTCAAAAACTGGTAGAAATTTTTTGAAAATTAAGCAATAATTGCACTTGAATTCTCAATATTATGAATGTGAATTCAATTTAAGATCGAATCGTTCACGGAATCTCATGCAAAATAATTGGGTTTTCCATCGAATACTCCAGAATTTAACTGATTTCCGAATTATTAAAAATTTTAAGATTTGTTACTTGAAATCAGTACTAATTTTCACCAACGCACTGACTAATTTCTCCACTTCCACCGGTATAAACTCCCCATCCATCCAATTAACCGAAGTTTGTTTGCTCCAACTTGAGAATGAATTTATTACGATTCACGTCAGGTACGTTGGCGCCTGTTGTCCGGACAGTGCTAAAGAGGTTGTACAAACCAACTCGGCTGCCTCGGAGAACCTCGTCGGATTTCTGCCAGCAGTTGCAGGTAACCCCGTGTTTATACAAACAAAAACGGCAAATTGTGATAACAATGCTTCACATAATTTCCCCCCAATCCTCGGAATTCCCCCCAAACACGATGAAAGTTGTATCGAGTACGAAAATAAACAAGTGGGAAGAATAATTCTCGGGCACCAGCTGTTGCCCGAGCCCAGTCTTCGATTTGATCCTCAATTTTTCTCGTTGAATCAACGCGGGTAATAAAGATCGGCACGATTTTTTCTCCATTTCACCGAGTTTTAGCCGAATTAATTAATGCGCAGATGTTGATGAGCGGCCCATTTGGGATACTGTGCCCCAACCGAGTCCGAATGGGACGAAATCGGAGGACTCGGGGGAGAGGAAGCCGAGGGGACCCAGAGGATGCGGCATGAGCGAAAAGAGTTCTACGAGAATTGTGGGTGGAAGACCCGCCGGTGCGCGCGAGTGGCCTTGGATGGTTGCTCTCATTCGCACTGATACTGATCATTACTGCGGAGGGGTGCTAATTACTGACAGGCATGTTCTCACTGCCGCTCACTGCGTCCACGGGTAGGTCCATCCAATGGGCACATTTACTACGATTTTCTATGAGCAATTTGGTGTTTTAACTCCAAGAAGCTCAATACGTGAGAAATTCCCCAATTTTATCATTTCAGTTATTTAATTAAAATGATGACAAATTTTTCGGCGACAATTTATTTTTCTCGGGTTTATTTAGGAAATTGTTTTGAATATTAAATAATTTTTCAGGGGGTGTGTGTCGTTATTTGAGGCCATCTGAGCTTTTGAAATTATTTTTCAATCACTTTCTGAAATTGTGAACTTTACTTCAAATTTAGAAACAATTTGATAACAATAATTGAATTAAAGAAGAAAAACATTCAGAAAATATTCCCATTAATTAATATTCACTCGTCATCAGATTTAATTGCGAGAGAGAATTCCCTCGGGAAACATCTCCACAGAAAAAAAAGCTAAATTATTGTTTTTAATGAATCCGAGATTCCGTCATCTTGGCACTCCCCCTAATCTGATATTCTTTATTATTCACTAACTCTGATTAATCACCCCATAAAGAGTGAAAACGTTGGCAGCAGATAAAAAAATAAACCGCGCAATAAAAAGTAGAAAATTGAAACGAGAAATTGCAATATCCACAAAGTGAGAGAACAACAAATTGCAGATAATTTCTCAACGACTTTCATTCTGCAAATTTTCCTAACGAAATAACACGGTTAACGGATCTCATCATGACGTTAAAGTACAATGACAATAGTGCCACGTAGAGATAAGTAGCCCGACAGTTTCACGGAGGAGTGAAAAGCGCTTGAGCGCTGCTTCCGCATTGCCGAATGAAACCGTTTCAACCATTCAATCCCCGTACACCTCACGGCGTCCTTGAATATCATATAGGTACTAATGTCTCAGGCATAGGTCATAGCCCCCGAGGGCAGGCTTTCCAGATGCCTTTTGTCATGGAAATCGTACAAATAACACTTGTGTTTACGGTGTATGTGAACCCCGGTGAAATTCACCTTTTGTGGAATCGTTTCAGCTGGAGTAAACGCGTGAGACATTTGATGGGAAAAATTTCTGTGTCAATATGTGAGAGTTACAAAGGAAACTGGATCGATGGAGAAACATTTTTCAGGGAGAATAAATACGGGGAAAATATTTATCGTTTGAAGCCGGTTTTTTTTATCGGCATAAATATGCAAAAATATTTTTACATGAATTTTCATGAGGTGCGGGGATTTATTGAGGGGTCTGGGAGGGCTCGGTGTCACAACGAACGACCCACTATTCATCATTCACCTGAAGGAGGGCTTACTTCCATGTTTTTATGATTTCCTGCTCATTTCCAAGTGCTAACGAGATATCAATGATAAAATTCAAGGACAGAATCGTTTTGATGATATTCAACTTTAAATTTTGTATTCAAGTAGGGTATCTTGCGCGCCCCGCGCGCTATAAATATCCCCTTTGGAATTTTTTTTCTATAAGAAATATATTCATTCCTCGTGAATGCGCGAGGAATGCGTGAAATGCATCTCATATTCCTGTTGTTGTAATGGGGAAATTATTGAAATTATCAAAATTCAGTGGCCAATTTCAAGCTAATTATTATTATATATCTATAAAGATTTGCAGGTATACATAACTATAACATTATAACTATAACTGTAGTTATGGCTATAATAATACCTATGAGAGTTAACTCTCGATCACAACTCAACGAGCGCGGCGCCGCCCGTTGTCGTTTTTTATTGTTTTAGCGTGTTTCTCGACGCTTAAAAAATCTTAAAAAATTGAAGTTCCTAGTTCAATCCTTTTATTAAGCTTTCGCATTGCCCGTTTTTTCTCGAAAAATTTGTTTAGCTAAACAAAGAAAAAAAACGTCGAACGGACGGAAAAGCGGCGGCGCGCCGGCCGGTGCGAGTGAGTCACTGCCGACGTCTCGAGCGACAGTGTTGCTGCATTCACCGCCACAGTTGAAATGCGCGTATATCGGTGAGCGTGAAGGTGGCAACCGCGCGCTCGGACTAACCCAGTGGCGGTGCGCTAACCGAGCGACGGATGAACGAGGGTTAAACTATAGCCGAATAGATCACTAACAAAAAACGTCGCACAGATTTAAAATGATTTTAAAAGGGAACTTGCAATTTTTTCTCCAGCATACGCCAGAAGGACATTATCGTCCGACTAGGAGAATACGATTTCTCAAAGCCGGACGAAACCCGCGCCCTAGACTTCGGAATCCTCGAAATACGAAAGCATCCGGATTTCGATGCATCGACTTACGATAATGACATTGCGATCATCAAACTCCACAGGCCGACAATATTCAACACCTACATCTGGCCGATTTGTCTGCCGCCAACGGGTTTCTCTGTCGAGAACAAGAGTGGCATAGTCGCAGGTAATATTCGCAAATAAAAAATTTAGAGGTAAAAAATAATGAGGAAGTAATTGCACTCGCAGTCCCATTTGGAATGATTCTGCCTCGGCTGTTGCAACAGCATAACGCATTCACTTTTCCCCTCGATTACCCCCAGAGCCAGAGCGCAACCCACTAATTCAACAATTCGTGAACTTCCTCAACCGGCGTTAATCAGTGAATTATTCAGTGTACAAATAATTGGAGCTCACATTTCGATTAACAAGGTGAATACCTGGGCATTGCCAGTCATTCATAACATTACCATGCATTCCGCACAATGGCGCCTCCCCTCCCCGCCAGTTCATCTTGATTTTCCCATCTCTGGGTTTGGCATAATGAGAGAGTGGGGAAACCGATATTCAGAGTCACAATTAACTGTACTAATTACACGAGCATTTGGGTTTGTCCCCTTTCAATTAAACCTCGTAATCCTTTGATTTTTTAGCAGCGGGACTAATTAGCGGGGCTAAATGGAGAGATAAGGGTGCAGATATGAATGTTGATGTTTGATGTGGAGGGAGACGTGAGGGGAAAATTTGACATTTACACCGCGATGTTTATGGCTCGATTTTGACGTTTTAAAATAGGGCGGAATGTATCAGCGTGGGAATACGTATTTTAGGGAATGGAATATCCCGAGGTAAATTCTCAGTGAGAAAATATCACGGGAAATGCGATAGGATGAATGTAGTAGTATCAAAAAATCAGATCTTGTAGATAGCGCGTGGCAATTAGAAATATGATTGAAAGGAAAGATTAACTTGAAAATTTAAAGGAATTTCAAGGAGTTTAGACTCTGAAAATTCACGATTTGAGGGGAAAAGCATTGGATTTTGCGAATTTCATTTAAATGATTCCATGGAAATTAGGAGAGTTCAGGAAAATTCAAGTGAAGATTAATGTTTCGATTGAAAATTCGCGTTCATTGTCATCTTCCTGAGAATTGCTACTGAACTGTCCATGAAATTGAATTTTTTTTAAATACTGCATGACGAAATTTGCTTCCCATTTCAATCGTAATTTGTAGTACTTAAAAATTTTGATAATTACGTTTTCTCTGTGATATTTCAAAGTCGATTATCCATTCCTCCCATCTATTTTCTTTTCTTGGTGTTACTTTTATCAACTGTTCCCATAAAATTGATCAGGCTGGGGCACTCAGTACTACGGAGGTCCAGCGAGTTCAATCCTAATGGAAGTGTCGGTGCCCGTGTGGCCCCACGATCTGTGCAAAAGAACAATGACACCCAAAGTGTCGCGCAATACCCTGTGTGCGGGTGCCTACCAAGGCGGACGAGATTCATGTCAAGTGAGTGTTGAATCAAATCTTAATCTGTATAAGAAAATTTTCACATTAATTTCCGCTATTTTTTCCGCAAAGTTCCGTAAAAAAATTATATTCCGTAATTTTATTGAAATAAATTCCGCTCTGATTTATGTATTCATTCTTCATAAAAATTATTGGAATTGGAATTATTCCAATCTTCTGGTGGAAAACACTCTAAAACTCCCTAAAAAATTTACAAATATTATTCAAACTTCTCGATTCATTTGAGGGCTCACCTACCCGCCACTAGAGATGGACTTTCTAGATGCCTCTCCAATGTTTCAGAATATTCTATAATTCCTGGCGATAATCGTCGAAATGTCGATTTAATCACGAAAAAAATCCAATCGCTGTAAGACCCCTAAATACAATATAAACCAAAGCGTTGAAATTACTCACCTCCTCGATCACCACTTACTCAACCAAACTGTTCACTCCAGGGTGATTCAGGTGGGCCACTCCTCCATCAGCTGGCCAATGGACGCTGGATAAACATAGGAATAGTCTCATGGGGCATACGCTGCGGTGAGCCAGGGCATCCAGGTATCTACACACGTGTCAGCTCCTACCTCGACTGGATTTTCGCAAACGCCGTCTTCTAAACTCCCTCCACAAACTCCGAGACATTCAAAAACAATCAAACTTTATTCTGATATATTGATTGGTACATTAAAAGAAGTTTCTCCAATTTAAGTCTCTGTCTTGAGATAAATAGAGCTTCACTCTTTCAAAGTGAATTCAGAGTTTTGTGTTTTTTGTTTCTCTTTATTTTGTCACTTACTGAATCATTCGATTTCTCTCGTTCACAACATTCACAATACTCTCAGTTGTCATCTTTCGTAGTTGAAGAATAAAATTAATCACACGTAAATTATCACAAACACCCATTCGCACAGTCATTGGAGGCCCAGCCTCGATATCTAACAGTTCTATATAATATACGTCGATCAATATTATTTATCGTTAAATGTAATATCCTTTAAATTCTCTACCTCCGTTTACGTAAACGTTTATGTTATATACATATATATTCATATCTCTGTTGATTTTCTCGTATTACACTCAACTAATAACGATTTTTGTCTAGATGAAACAGAAGTAAAGGTCGAATTTAACCGTCAAAAAGCTAGTTCTTGAGAGTATTTTTTGGAATAGTCTCCCTCCCACCCCAGAAATAAAAAAAATCATCCAGAGTTCGTCCAGTAGAATCTGCCAGTCAACGTAAACCCAAAAATTCCCTTTAGAGCCTGTGAAACTCCTTAAACACTACCTTAAAACCTAACAAAGTATTTTGTAATTTCATCATTACTCCTCAATCGTAAAATCGATGTTTGGGTGATGTCTCTACTCCCTATTAATTCGATCGGCTTTTCGATGTGTGCCCGAGCGCACAGTAATACTCCCTCTCGCATGTTCTCCGTACGATCAAATAAATCTCAAACACAAGCCGCTCCCGGCGAAAATTCCATCCTCAATATATTCTTTATCATTAACATTAGCACCTTTGTGACATTTATATTCCCCTCTCCATCCCGCACCTCTCGCTTATTATTTCAATTGCAATGCTCTTCAATGAAATCTTGGTTCCTGGTTTACCTTGTAAAGAGATCACGCGATTTACGTCACTTAAATTATTACTTTGGATTCTCCCATTAATCTTTAAAGTAAATGAGAATTTTTTACTACTGAGAATTATCGAGGCTTGGAATCAATCCACTTGAGTTTAATGGATTCGTTTAATTGGGTTAACGATTATTTTCAATGGTCCAGCACCTTTGTAATCAGTTACTCTAGCATTCTTAAACTTGTGCATTAATTTTTGTCAATCTATCGTCCACTGCACGTTCAAAGAACAACTAAAATTCTACTATAAATAGGATAATCTCCTTTGGTTTAATTCTCACAAGTTAAGAACAGTGGAATCAACAAAATGCCATTCCCCTCAACCAAACTTTAACAGTCATTGTGAGTCGTTGAACATCAACTCAACGCGACATTTCAGGTATAACGTTAAAGTGATTGAAGCATTGTACAGTGAGTCAAGCTCATGGAATCGATCCTGCTGGCAGGAGTAGTGGTGCATTAGGTCCACTTTCCGCATGATTCGGCACATTTTCACTTGGCAGGCTCTGATGCACAGTTGAATTATTTGTGTTACGCTGATGGGATGGCGATAATGTCAGGGTGTGATTACCTGGTGCACCATTTCCAGTTATATTCAGCATGTTACGGGTGCAATTTTGGTTTGATGTATTCTGGGGATTTTGCAGCTGACCTTGGGACTGCTGGCTTACGACAGCTGATGGATCTGTCATTGTGCTTACTGTGCTCTGTTGGACGTTATTATTTATGGGCTTCTCACCTACTAACCAGTAGGTCGTCATCTTGCCCTTTCCCTAGAATATTTCAATTGTCTCGTGTATTTTTAATACGAAATCCATTATTTTTATGCAACTAGAGTGCATTTAGCACTTTTTAATTATTTTCATGGACAAAATTAGGGACAATTGTTTTTTAACATTGAATGATGGCTGTTTCTACTTATGAATCTCTTTTTTGTAATTGAATTCATTTAGAAATTTGAGACTTTTCTGTTTTTTTTCTCCTGAATAATTAATTATTTCTAACTAAACATTTGCAATGAAATTAGAATTATTTTCTTCTCAATTTAGATCATTCATTCAGAGTGAAATAAATTTTAATGAATGTGTGTAGTAATGTGAGGTGTAAATAAATAAATTACTTAAGTAAATAGAGCGTAAAATTATATGAAAAAATTAATTAAATGAGAAATACTAATGGAAGTGAATAAAAAATAATGGAATTCGTTGTATTTTCCAGCATCAACTTGCGCAAGTCCGTGACAAAATTATTTTTATCAATATCTGTCCTCGAGTTCTCAAGAGATATTTATTTATGCTCTTGTGCGGGTTCAAGTGAGCTCTCCTCTTTAAAGTGATATTTGACATTTGATAAAAACCCGGCATCACTGCATTATCCTTCGACTTTGAGTGGCATATTGGCTCGTCAGACAGTGTATTGAGTGTGTGATCAGGCAGACACGAGTAATTGGAGCGGAAGAAACGGGCTGGAGTGCGGAAGTGTGCGTACTAGGTGGCACTTTGGTTTTTACTGAGAGACAGGCCCTCCGCACAAACTTTAATGTTTTCGATCTTGTGACACACGAGTGGGTGTTATAGAGTACGGGAGAGATTAAAGGGAGAGCCGACGTCAGCGGATAGTTTTTAACGACTCGTGTGACTGCAGACGCGAGTTTTAATTGAAGCTTACGTGCGAATTAAAGTCGCGTTGAGAGTGAAATAAGAGACGCGACCGACGGTTAATGTTCTACCCGAAACGGTCAGGCGGAAGCAACTCCGCATTGGAAAAGAATTTTCTGCACTGGTTAAAATTTTTAAGTGAAGTCTCAGGGGATGTCGAATTTAAAATTCAAATTTTTTTGAAAAAATGAAGGGAAATTGCGAATTTTACGTCAATTATTCCATGAAAGTTAATCGTAATTGGAAAAATACAGCGGAATTTAGCAGGGGATATTCATGGTTTGATTGAAAGTTTAAATAAAATTTAAATGTGTTGTTCTGTTGTTCAAAAATATTGAATTTCATTCAATTTTCAGATTGTTTAAATTTTTTGACTGAAATTTGTGATCAATTTTTGGCAATTTCCAGTACATTACAGTTCCACCGAAATATTACGGAATTTTGTCATTTAAAATTCAAAATTTTATGGAAAAATCGATAGAAATGATAAATTATTATAAATTATAAATTATAATGATGTTTTATTATAAATTTTAGTTCAGTTAATTCATGAAACTTGATAAAAATCCGAAAAATTCGTTGAATTTCCAATGAAATCAGACAAATTGCATGATTTTTCCCCTTTTGAATCGAATTCAATGTCTCCCGCCTGAAAAATCCTAATCGACTGTCCATGAAATGTCAATTTCATGCCAAATAATAAACAAATGAATAAATAAATAAATTTAAATTGAAAAATCCGGCTAAATGTCCATAACTCGGTGGATTAAACGACGTAATGGAATTCCCGCGAGACTATCGCCTGAATATTCAAACAGCCATTAAATATCGAATGCTTATAGCCAAACTTTACCTTCAACGTGACTTCCCCTCGACAGTGAAGCTCAAACGTGCCAAAAGTATCGAGAACTTCCTTGGTGGCGGGGCTGACATGAATCTTCAATGCTGCAACAAACCACAAGAGCATTAGTAAATCATTTTACGCAATTAATGAAGGGATGGAGTGGTGGCAATTAATTGGGTCACAACAAGAGAACTCTCGGAGGAGATATTGACACTGGGGATACACTTCATCGGGGGATTTCTCGCCCTCTAACCCCCCCCCCCCCCCCCCCACTCGACTGTGACAGTTTGTCACGTGTAATATGCAAAGATGTGACTGGCTGTGATGACCTTTCACCCACAGAGACCGGGGAGAGAATGAAGGAGGGACTCCACTCTTCCACATCCATTGGCAATTTCGTAGTCTTTGACACGGAAACTGTTTCCCAGTGCCTCCAATTAACTTTGTTTGGTTGGGTTTATGAGAGGAGTGGAAACTCGAGGGATTAAATAGTGCCGCGGGCTAGCGTATGCTATTCTGTCTGTGTGGAAAAAATGGGGGAGAGGTGATTATTATGGCATAGGGGAAGAAGGGAAAAGTGGGGAGTCAAAAGGGGGAAAAATCCCCTCGGGCTATTGCAGGGCTGGCGGTGGAAACGAGGATGTGTGGTAAAATGGATTTTGCGGACAAATGAATGGGAGTGAGAAGTTCAGAGTCGTGATTATTAGGGCTGGGTACTGTTTCTGGAGGGGCTGTTTCTCTTGTGAAACTCGAAAAACTTGCGGAAATGGACGTAGGAACGTGTTTCTAGCTGGGGATAAAGTTGAGGGTTAATTGAACGTTTATTCAGTATTTAACAGAATAATTTTGAATGACATTCGGGTGAAAATGAAAAATTTCTGAAGTATAAATCTTAGAGATGAACTGTTGAGCATTTTTTCCGGAAATTTCCGGTACAATTCTTGAAAGGTTTTACGGCATTATAATTTCACCGGGATTTTAAAACAATTCGGTATTGAAAAATCAAACTACTAGGTGGAATTTTGATTTTTTTCCTGAGAGAATTGAGTGATACTAGTTTGGGATGAAGTTTAGGGTTAATTGAACGTTGATTCAATATTTAACAGAATAATTTTGAATGACATTCGGATGAAAATGAAAAATTTCTGAAGTATAAATTTTAGAGATGATCTGTTGAGCATTTTTTCCGGAAATTTCCGGTACAATTCTTGCAAGTTTTCATGGCATTATAATTTTACTGGAATTTCACGAAATTTCATCATTCAAAAATCAAATTATTGGTTAACTTTTCATGAAATTTCAACTCTTTCCTTACAAAATTGAATGATCCTTTAGTCATGAGTATATTAATACATGAAAGAATAAATAAAATGAATAAAATACATAAAATATTCATACAATTTCACTAAAGACTAAAAACTTTCATTCTCTGCAAAAATCAAGAGAAATTTCATTTTTATATTATTGTTTTTTACTTACGTTCTCCATTGCTCTCCATTCTAGACGCTGTGTTCACAGTGTCCCCGAAGAGGCAATACCTCGGCATTTTGAGGCCCACGACCCCAGCCACACAAGGTCCTGCGATCATTCAAATTCCAAAATAGCTATTCAGCAACATTTGACCCATAATTTCCCCCATCGAAAAATTTTCCATCAAAACTTCAATCAAAAATCAGTTCCCAACAGTCAAAAGGGATTGTAATAACGTCCCGATAGCGCCTCCAACTCAATCTCCATCCCCAGTACGCCCGAGCGTCCATAGCCGTAAACCAATTAAAAAAGTAATTAACTCGAAAATTAGAATCTAGCTTGTCATACAACGCCGAGAGTTTTGCTTTGAATTTTCGTGGAATTTGACGCAACCCTCTGTGCCGCTACAGCCTTCGATAAGTGGATCCGAAAGCAGAGATCCTTGGGTTTAACAGTATACACCCCTGTATCGGTGTTTTTCTTCGTGTCTGTTGACAGGAATAGGGGGAGAGGCGAATCCACGAGGGAGAGAACACGGACAGAATGATGGACACCATTAATTGAGGGCAGGGAATGGATTCTACGGGCTCCAGAGAATTACCCCATGCTTGGGGACATCCGATAAAAATAACTTTTTTCCGATTCAAGTTTTATTGAGAGCTTTCGCGCCACCTGCGGGATTTACACTGCAATCGGTTTTTCTTCTGCCTTTTCTGATTGAAATTTCGCATAAAATTCGTTTCCTTTGGAATGAAACGAGTGAGAATGCTAAAGTGGAATGTTGAATCCTGAATTTAAATATTTTTTCGTTGAAAAGCCAAATCGATAAATAAATTGAGAACAAAATTACGATTCGGAATGGAATCGAGTTTACTGGAATTTTTTTTTTGGAGCTTTCAATAGTCTTTGCATTTACCGTAAGGGTAGAGCTTCTTTAAATCGTACCATTGCATCAAATGTTAAAGATGGAAGACTATTCTTGTTTAAATGAAGAATAAATTATTGTTCAAATGAATGGATTCTAATTCATTATGCGAGAGGAAGACAATGCTCATTGTTATCTGCCTCAATGGATAAAATAAAAAATTAGATAATTATTCACTCACCAGTGTGCATTCCAATGCGAAGTTTGAGCTGCTCATTGGGTCGGTGCCGTATACTGAATGTCATAACTGTATCACGCAGTGCCAGACTCATTCTCGCAATTTCCCTCGCATGATTCATTCCATTTCTAACAGGCAGTCCTGAGACGACCATGTACGCATCGCCTATCGTCTCCACCTATAAATAAGAGTAAAAATGGAATAACGAGCAATTTCTATTGTTGTGTCTGGACTTTTTCCACTCGAGTCGGGACTGTGAATGCTCTGGAGAGATTCACAACACTAACTACGTCGAGAAGTCGGTCAGGGTCGGGGGCGGATACTTCAGGGGCTGATTAGAATCGTTTCACTCGAATTCTAAAAATAACACTCGGAACTTTTATTCAGGTGTTTCGGGTCTCGGCTCGATAAAATTTAGGAAACAGGCGACAGAATAATTTGGGGGGGACGGAGGTGACCTTCAGGGTAATTTACACATTATTACAAGTGAGAAAAAAATCATAGAAAGGGCTGACGGATCCGTTGGGAAATTTTTTCAGAAATGTTTAACGTTTATTCTGGATCTACTGACGATTTTGATGCTGATGAAACGCTTGGAGGCGCGAGAAATGTCGAAATGAAAACATTTGTTTTTACCCCGGGCCCAAGTGGCAGATCTTGGATTTTTTCAAGAGGAAAGTCGACTTTCGCCAAAATCGAATTTTTGAGCCGGGTGAACGTTAATTCCAACTATTTAAGCGACGGGCTATTCAGAACTCTCAAAATTATGTTGAAAAAGTGAAAACTGAAAAAAATTTTTTTTTCAGATTTTCAAAGGGTCAGATTTTCCGTTTTTCTAGGGGGAAAGTCGACTTTCGCCAAAATCGAATTTTTTAGCCGGGTGAACGTTGATTCCAACTATTTAAGCGACGGGCTATTCAGAACTCTCAAAAGTATGTGGAAAAAGTGAAAACTGAAAAAAAAAATTTTTCCCCGAGGGCCAAAGTGTCAGATCTTGGATTTTTCCAGGGGGAAAGTCGACTTTCACCAAAATCGAATTTTCGCGCCGAGTGATCGTTGATTCTGTATCTACTGACGATTCTGCTGGCAATGAAACCCTCGGAGGCGCGAGAAATGTCGAAATAAAAAAGAAATTCCACCTGGGGCCAAAGTAAACAGCCATTTTTCTCCGAAAAATACAGTGGAAATAATTTAACGAATTCATGTCACGAACTCATGTTTTCCATTCGCTACGTTTTTTATGTGAACTTTTTGCTGTGCGTGTATAGACACGATTAATCATGTCATCTCCCTCATCATGAACCCGAAGAGCGTACGAGAATCAATTGTATTTTATTCTTATGAAGCTTCTGGTATCGATTCCATCTCCTGTATCATTCATCTCTTAATGATCTCGGCGCAGAGAGGGAACTGCGTATTCTGATAAAAGCCGACCCGCAATATTTTGTGAGTGCAAAAGGGCATTAGGAGGGAGTCCTAATGGAGTTCGGGGGTTGGAGCAGGCCTTCACGTTTAATTTGCCTCGCAACTATCCCCTGAATATCCTTCGTCTTGCTTCCGCTGTGCAATCACCACTCACTCCCCCGCGACCACAGAAATTCATTGGAACACATGCCAACCCACGCAGTACAAAAAACTATCATTTTTTATCGCTCCGGTTTTTTCGAGCGTCAAAATTCACTTCTCATCACTCCACAAGTGATATAAATCGAGAACTGGGGATCCGGGAGGCGTGTAAATGAGGAGAAAAGTGAGTGGTGTGAAAAGCGAATTGATGGAACAGAATAAAAAAAAATCTTGTCATCTCATCGTCATTTCCAAACGGAATGTTTTCTGATTTCCTTTTTTCTTTTATTCGATTATTTATATTGAATTATTTATTGTCTTATTATTATTAATCATCAATTATATTGCCTAAATTCGAAGTAAAGCCATGCAAATTATTTCTGTTTTCGACATAAAAAAAAAATCAAAAATGGTAATTTCAAATAAAATTGTAGGAAATTTTTATAAAAAATGGGTAATAATTCCGGAATTCCCGCTTCTCTCAAATATCATCATTACACCAACTGACATTAGTCCTTCGGACGAATCCCAAACTCCTCGGACGGAAATTTTGCAATTCCAACTTTACCCACAACGGATATTCGTATTCAGGGAAGACACGAAGTTTCGGAAACCCTCGGGACCACTGTCGTACAGTGTCTCGGAGTGTGAATTTTATTTCCCGTTACACCTCCACCTCATTGGGTTTTATCGTGGGAGTAACTGCTGGTGAGGATAGTCGCAGTAACGAGTCAGGCTTAATAACAGTGGTTGCCATTAATGGATTTAATAATGTCGGCTTTAATAATCGGTCTCATTTTCATGGTGGGTAAATGAATGGCAGTCGTAGGTGGTGAGATGACCTTGGAGATTTGTCTAACGTAGAAATTATGAAATTGACAGTGATCCCTGACTTTTATTCATTTTCTTACATTTATTCATGTCGAAATATTGCAAATTCTTAGAAAAACCCTGAAAATTATTTCTCCTTAACAATTAAAAATGAATAGATACTAAAAACAGTTCCTTTCAACAATTTCTTTGCTCAAAAAAAATGTAAGGAATATGAAACAATGAAAATAATTTCCATCAGTCATCGAGAACAATTGAAAGATCGCAGTAAAAGTCCTCAAATCTCCGAAATAGTTCTACCGATTTAAATTAGTTCGAGTGTGATCTCTCACTGGAAAAAACGTGAGATCTGACGAATTGAATCTGCGAGAAAATTCGGGGAAGGCAAGTGGTGATACGTAACGATTCGACTGACCCAATTTAATAGAAACTCGTTTGGGAAATTCAATTATTATTCTCTATCCACCGGAGGAAATTGAAAAAAAAATGTGAGCCTTTTTGCTAACAGGGAAATTGGCGAGTCCGATAGCGTCAATCTGGGATGGACTGTCGCAAAGGTGAGGATGGAATTGTGCGCTGATGGAGCGCATAAATAACGTTAAAAGTCAAGCAAATGCACTTAGCACTCAGTACATGGTGTTATACCTATTAATGGATGGACTATCCATTAAAACCGACTAACAGCGCACATTAGTGAACTTTTCCGCAGTGTAATGTGATATTTATACGGGCTCGGAGCTTTAAGGCAATCTAAAGTCATTATTGGTCAATCGGGATTGGGATTTGAGGGAAAAGTACACATTAAATCAATGAGGGGAATAATTTGAGATTAACTGAGAAGAGTTTGATAATTTCTCCTGCATTTTCAAGGTTTTTTAAACCTTTAGAATGAGATGAAGGTGGAAAGTTGGCACTAGAAGAGTCTGAACTCCTATTTTTTAAACTTTGAATAAATTAAATTTGACTTAATAAATTAAATTGGGGCTAAAAGAGTCTGAATTCCTATTTTTCAATCTTTGAATTAATAAAATAATGGGCTTTTAATGGGCTTTAAAAAAAATAGGCTTCAAGATTCCCTCAAAATCTCATTCGCGTTGGGCCTATCCACCCCTGAAAATCAGGCCACAAAAATAAATTGAAAAATATCTCGAGTCTTTCGAAGCAAAAGTTGCTGTCACAACTCGAGTGGATGATCGCCTGGAAATACCATTGACGCATTGGCAACTCAGGCCCCTTGATCCTCGACCTTCACGTTCAATGAATCAATGCTCTCCCCTCGGAACTCATAAAACCAGTGAACTTGAAAATTCACTCACCTTGTAAACATCGAAATTTTCGATGATCGAGTCGAAGCACGTGTAGAGGTCGTTGAGAAGGTCGACCACCTGCAGGGGTGTGCTCTCAGCCGATAGACTGGTGAAACCAACGATATCACTGAAGTAAATTGTCACGTGATCGTATGTCTCGGCAATCACACTTTGGCCCAGGATTAATTGCGATGCTACGGATCTGCAATCAAATTAAAATAACGAATAGTTGAATATCACATACACCACTTATTAATCCGTAAAGAATGATGCATTTTCATGAAATAAAACTCTTCAATTGAATTTTTTTATTCGATAATCAATAAATAATCAATTTAAAAAATTGATTATTTATTGATTATTCATTTTAATTTAATTTATTTTATTTTATTTGAAACAAATTTTCTATCAAAATTAAAATAACGTCGAATCATTTGTTTATATCAATAAAATATTTATTCGTCGTTTTTGTGGATGAAAACGCATGTAAAAATAAAATTCAAGTTTTGAATAAAAAATGAATGACGAGTTTTTTTTACGAATCCTTCGTCTGTGCGAAGGGATTAGAATTGTCCTGAACTTCCCTGAATCCACTTGAATGGAAAACTTTGAAGGTCACCAGACGCCAGTGCCAAGTAATTAGAAGAGGCGAGTGGGGTTGAAACGAGAAAATTAGAGCGTAAAAACTGCCGAGGGTGTACGCGCAGCAATTTTGCAAATTGAGGATTTCCCAAATGATAGATTTTCGCAAATGGTCTTCTCGACTCGGTAGAACACTACAGAACATCGGAGGTAATTCATCTAGGGAAATCTCAACTGTCACTGGAGCATGCCTTCCAGCAATTCTAGCGGGATTAAAAGAATAATTGAAGCCTGAGTGGGAATGCTTTATCTCAATAACCGATTATCGATTCGCCGGTATTATCTCTCTACAAATTAGAATGACTTAAATTTCCTCCTCTCTAGGGTCTCCAGCCCATTCAATTCTTGAAAGGGGGACATTAACTCGGTCTGGCGGTCTTGAAGGCGCACCAATTTCATGGGGATGAAGTTGTAATTATGACGAAGATTATATAAACACGTGGGCGAGGCACCACGTGTTACAGCAACAATGAGAGGAGAAATTGCCACGTGGGGGCTGCTATCGTCATTACCCCCGACGCTCAATAGTACCTAACTATGACTTATTTACGTTCTACTTATTTACCTCCCGGAAGACGGTTTTCATCACGCGGGGAGGAAGATACTCCGCAATTTCCGAATACTGAGGACGAAACGAGTTGACAAATCAACGCGATGTCAATTTTTCTCCCTCACTGGGCACCAAAACACTGAATCCGATATTTATTGCGGGGGATGGGAGGAGACACATCGCTCGGAAGACTAATAGAGGGGAATTTTCGGGGAAGAATTCGAAATGTCGGCAGGGTTTCGTTTTATTGCCTCGTTTGTTGTATCCCCCACAAATAATTCCCCAGGTTCTCCATCACTTCCTCTACATAACCGGAATTACATGTGTCGCTCTGAATATCTGGAAACTTCCGGGGATTCTACGGCGTTTTAGCTAATTAATTTCCTGAATTTCTCAATTTTTTTATTCAATTATTTTATATTCAATTTTTAAGAAATTGATTTTCAATCATTTGATTTTTTTTATTCAATCAGTTTTTTATGAATTGAATAAATAATTTATTTATTAATGTTATTAATTATTAGGGGAGGATGGGGCAAAACGGCCCCCCTTCAATCATCAATATTTTCCGATTCAATAATCCGATTGGGATGAGTTAGAGCTCGTTTTGAAGAATGAAAAATTATCTTCAAAATGAAGTTGAAACTGGGAATTTTCACAATGTCATTCACAAGTTATTGACAATTGAAGGAGGGCCGTTTTGCCCCACCCTCCCCTAGTTATTAATGTTCAATTTTACTTGTGTTGAATTGTGTTGTCTAAACTCGAAGTAAAACTTTGTAAATCGTTTTTTATTGCCTCGTTTGTTGTATCCCCCGCGAATAATCCCCCAGGTTCTCCATCACTTTCTCTGCATAACCGGAATTACATGTGCCAATGTGAATATCCGGAAAGTTCCGGGGGTTCTACGGGGTTTTAGATAATCTCCACGACCTTCGAACCACCACGTATTACGCGAGAGCTCGATATTTCTGGAGTTGACGTCAATTATCGTATTGCATAACACTAATTTATTTCCTGAATTTTTTCAAATTTTTTAATTCAATTATTATTTTTATTCAACTATTTTATATTCAATTTTAAAAAATTTTATTTTCAATAATTTTTTATATTAATTGAATAAATAATTTATATATTAATGTTATTAATTATTAGTTATTAAATGTGGAATTTTATTAATGATGAATTGCGTTGACTAAATTCGAAGTAAAACTTTGCGAATCGTTTTTTAATAATAACACAAATGCCTGAGAAACTATAATTTCAAAACGAAAATTTTATTATTCAAAATGTCATTGTGGAGCTGAATGTGTTCTAATGCGAGAACATCCTGCGGTCATTTAACCAGTTTAAATATTTGACACGCAGTATTCGAATAAATCACGTGGAGTAATTCAATAAAATGGCAGTTGTTAAACTCACTTTGGCAACAGTTGATACAGCAACTCCTCGCATTTGCGCTTCTCCTCTAGATAATCGGCCGTACGCTCAGCCACCAGTGTTTCCAAGTTGTTGGCATACTGTTCCATACGTGAGAGAAGATTGTCCAGGATATTGCTGCTCTCGTAGTCTCTGGAGTTGGCAGAAATGAGAAATCATTGTTAATTGCTGTAGAAACGTATTCCCTCATGCATAAAAAAAATAACTGGAATGAAAAAAATTCACTGAAAAATCCCCATTTAATGCACATTTTTTAATAAAACGTCCGATAGAAATTACTACAGAAGAAATCAGTAAAATTTCATATTTCACACAACATTTTCCGTAGCAATTCCTCGAGATAAATTTCATAAATTTTTTCCACTTCATTTTTTTTCTTTTCATTGAAAAGTCAAACAGAAATAATTTTGTACAAAATGTTGGCCAGAAATTGATAGAAAGCTCAATAGGAGTCAGACGTGTGGAATGAATATCCACCGCAGCTAAACATTCCCCGCGAATTCAATCGATTTATCTGATGAATTTAATCCCTCAGCACTGACGTGAATTGACACTCCATCATGCATGGAAATTCCGGCATTCAGTCAGCCGAATACTTTCGTCTCGGATGGCACGCAATAACCCAGTGTTCTTGAATTTAACAATGAAGAGGGTACACATTTGAAGCTCTTGGCATTCAATGTTTCAGCATGTTTTCCTAGTGCATGTGTACATCCTCATTCTGCTTGGGAATTCCGGTCCAAAGACCGCAGAGGGCTCCTCCCAATGTACTTCTCCATGTACATACAGATATTGCATAATGCCTCGAGCCATTTCCGTTAAATTTCTCGAGGGAGTTATTTTCTGTTTCTGATTCTCATTTAAAAATCCAATTTTCCGGGGAATGCATTTAATATTGTGCACAACAGAGGAATTATGGGAACCGTAGACAGAGACATTTTTCACCGGGGGGCTGACTTTTAAGAAATATTTATTATTTGGTAATAATTTTATTTATGGCACAGTGAACTTCTGGAATTTCTTAGGCGTCTCGGAAGGGTTCAATTTATGGCATCATGTACACGCAAAAATTTCAAATAGAGTGTAGAGTTTTTGGCCGAAATTCTCAAGAAAATATTTTATTCTACAGAAAATATCTCTATTAATATTTTTCATAGAAATTCCCTGACTCAAATTTCCCCATTTTTTTTGTTCAATTTTTTCAAAGAGGAAAATAGAGTGAAAAAACTGAAAGATAGAGAAACACAAAATTCTACTGATTTTCCCGCTGAAAAAATCCATTTAAATTGTGGAATTTTTAGATAGAAATTCCAGTAGAAATTCAATAAATTTTTCTACCGAATTCTCTAGGTCTTCCAATGAAATCTTCTGGCGCGTGACCCTGAAATTTCTCAACTGTTTTATGCGAATGTCTGTTGAATATCAGTTTTAGGGCTCAAGGGGTGTCCTAAACCCCCGAAAAGATCAGTATCTCCTCATCTGCGGAGAAAAGAGCCTTCAAAAAATGATTATGATAATTTTCCAACCTCACGTGGCTCTTGCCAAGTAATATCGTCGCGATGTTTAATGCATGAGGCAGTATCTTACACCGGATAGGACACACAAGGTCCTGATCCATCGTCCCCTCACTTCTGCCAATCAGGCTCGAAATTCGTGGCGATTCGTCCAGCTCCACCATCTTGGGAATTCATATTTACAACCGTCCTGCACTTCGCACGGCACCAATACACTTCCCCTCGACACCAATAATTCTTGGTAAATCCCGGGAACAAATCATCCGCCGAGGGCAAGATCCACTGACTTCAACTGCAATTTCCTTTCTCACTACTTCCACTTTAGTTTACCCTTCCCCTACTCGAGATGTAATTAACCTCATTTCTGTCGCTTGATTGGCTCGGGAATTACTCAGGCTATCGGATTATCGGACTGACACCTCTTTGGCAAGCTCACTCCAACTTTCAACCAAGTTCAATTACTGTGATAAATTAATTTCAAGGGGAATAAAAAAATATGTTTGCGCTTTATTCTTGAGGGGAATTTTCTCGGGACAAAAATCTCTATCACAATGACTGCCAAGAATGAATCAACTATATTTTTCCCTAGTTTCAAACCCTGAAAGATTCAACTAAATTGTAATAATCGTTATAATTTTTAATTATGAGATTCATCGGTTCACTTGCGTGAGAAAAATTTGAAAAAACTCGGGGATAATCAGCCCCACCCAAATTATATTCAGCGAAAAACTTTTTTCCCAACATTCCGATCTTAAAAGTGAATTAGTAAAATTGTTTAAACTTGCGCAAACATTTTACGAATTTTTCAAAAACAGTACACTTTTTAATTTTTTTCAAAATTTGAATAAACGTAGAAATTAATCAATTAATTAATTCATTAATTAATTCATTATGACAATGTAAACAAAAAGATTATGTAACTGAAGATCAACAGAATCAAGTGGTGAAACGGTTTAAGTCGACTTATCCCCCAGTTGAGTTTTTGAGGGATATACCCGAATCTAAGGGAGATAGCGGAATTTTCGTAATAACATTTGTTGCAGGTCTCAATCGGCTCTACAAAAAAGGTTTTATCAAAAATTTTGCTGTCTCCCTTAGATTCCAAGATATTCATTGAAAACTGGTCAATAGTCAAAATTGACTTATACTGCTTTACTACTTCGCTACTGAATTAATCATTTGTATCGGCAATAGAACACGCAACCCCGCTGGCTTGAATAGCTCAGTTATGCTGAAAGAAATCCTCAATCATAAAATTTAACGTAAGCAAGACCGCAGTGAGATGCAAACTGTGGCGGAGGCTCTCAACGGACTAATGAGGTTACCTGTCTCTTTGAGATGCTCCATCGTGGTTACGTACTGTCAAGCTCTCGGATTTCAATTTGTCTCTCTGACGCACATGTGCGTAAATTAGGGTAAAGCCGATGGGACTGGAGTATTGATTTCAACACAGGAGAACATCTACGCAATTTTGCAGGACTATCGAATGCACCACTCGAGTGAAACTACACGGACAGAAATTTTCTAGAAAAAATCTAGTACGAGTACTGGAAAAAACTACAATCCACCGGCTGCAAAAAATTCTAGTGCTCTTAAGGTAAAATTTCTTGGTATTTCTGGTGAAATTTCTGGGGATTTCCGTGAAATTTTCACAGAAATACGGGGAAAAATTCACGTTTTCCCCAATGAAATTTCTAGTGCCGGTACTGGAATTTTTTCCTGGCCGTCACTTTGCGCCTCTTTTCCCGCGCTAGCGCTAAAATTTTTCTAAAAAATTTCTCTCCGTGTAGTCTCCATTTTTATCAACAAAATGTCGACAACTCCAAGACCCTTCAATGCCCCGCATTTTTATTTCATCGAGGTCTGCGTCAGTCATTTCATTCTATTTTTTGTCTCCTCCGAGGAGAACGGAAAAAAGTGACGGAGAAATTTCTCTCGCCCTTTTTTTTCTCCCCCGAGAAGGCACGAGTGAACGTCAATTCAATGTCTGGGTCGATCGCCGGGAGAATAGCTCAGGTGTGTGAACGACGATATGAAGAATTGATCACAGCTTCAGCGATAATTTTCACTGCTTTATGTTTCACTCTTTTCTCGTGGAACAATGAGTGATAAAAAAAAATACGAGGTTTTGAGAGTTACTCGTCGAGTTATCTCGGGCTCTTCGAATCCCCGGAGATGATGGGCTACTAGTGATTATGGACTGTGTCGAGTCAGACAATGAAAAAAGGGATGGGTTTTTTGTTTGAGAATGGAGGTGCGAAACAAATTGTGACACGTGTGGTGCCTCTATTGGTGATTGGTGGGATGAGGGAGGTGGGAAGGTGCGTAGTGGGAATTTTACTGCATTCTCGTGAGTTTATGGAGTTATAAGAGCGATAGTTTATTGGAGGAAACAATTTTAATACTTCAAAATAGATGAACATTTGCTGAATTTTTAATAATGAAAATGACGAATTGGATTGCATCTCAGGCAACATTTCAGCACAAAATTCTCATTATTCTCAATGATTTTATGATTCAAATTTTAGTGGTGTAAATTTAATTCTTCAGAACTGTTTCAGAAGATTTAGAATATGATTGAACTTTTTTCTGACAATTTTTTTAAAGAAGAAAATGCTTGAAAAAAGAGTTCTTTAAAATGACTGTTTAAAAAATTTGTTTGGTAAATTGGATGACTGAAAATTTCTCAATCAATATTTTCAATTAAAAAAAAAGACGATTAAAAAAGGGACGATTTTTTTTTGGGAATGGAGTTGAGAAATTATGACATTTGTGGATCGATAATTTGAATTGAAAAAAAAACTCCCTTTCCATTAAATAATATAAAATTATGCAAATCTTTGAATTTTCAGGTCAACAACAAACAACCAGACAAACTCTAATTCCCGGGAATAAACTATAGTACACAAAGACCAATCGAATTCCACGAAACACAAGCCCATAAAATCGGTAAATAATTAAATTGAAAATCTGCTGCACAATCGTCATTACAAAGTTTACAGAGTCGACAGATGTCCTATGTACCCGGGATTATATATTTTCATACTAGTGAAAGGACGGCATTATCTAGCATCACCGAGGGAGGAGTAAACAACCGCTGATAAACGAATGGGTCCCATGCAGACCGCAAGGCCACAGCGGAAATGATTGGCCGGCAGTGGGAATATTTACGATTAATTCGTGTGCCCCGATGCATCACTCTTGAATTATTATTCGGGTATTGCATGGCCACCGGCCATACAACAGACTGAATTATTCTCGTTGAACCCAAAGTTCAAAATGAGGATCGATTAAACAAAAAAAAAATGAGGCGTTTAAATTGAATATTACAAAGCGATTCCACAAGCTATTATTTTTCGTTCAATCATCATTTCAAAAAACTATTTCTACATTTAACTGAAAGAACAGTTGGCATTTCGAATGGTCAATTTTTAATTCGCATTCGATTAGACTTTATTTTGTTCAGAGAAATAATTCCTCTGGCTGCGCTATCAGTGACGTACGATTTTTGAAACTATTTAGGAAAGGATATTTTGGAGGATGAGAAGTGGTTTCGCTGGGGGGCAATGGAAAACTCGGGTGAAACTCAATTTTGGTGCCTCGGGTTGTGGGGGAGACGAATCGATAGGTCAAAGGTCAGAATTTTTCATTTATAAGTTAGGAACTGCGGTAACTGCATTTCCCTATGGGGTTTCGATCATCAAATCGAATTCTTTTCCACGATTCTCCATTATTCTATTATTTTCCGAGAGAGAATGGTGGGTCAGCGTTACCAAGTCGCTCCTCCTCTTCGATAAAGCTCACGTACATAAAAATTGTCGTTAAAAAATGAGGAAAATTTATAATTAAAAAAAATGGCAAGACAAACAAGATGCAAACATAAATTTGCATCTGTTATCCACCATCAAGTGTTTCCATTCGGAAAAATCGACGCAGAATGTTAATTTTCATGGGAATGAGTACCCGGAGATAACGAGAAACTGTCTGTTTGGACAAGCCCTCACCACAGAAGCACTTCAGCATGATGGAGCACCGCCGGAAAGACCCCTATCGCGTCCTAAATGTCTTCCGGACATTCAGCCCCCGAAAACACTGTCGAATTTATTTCCTACAATATTTCAGACTTTCCTCTCTATCATGAGATAAAAACCTTTCCAAATCTACATTCTCATGCCATTCCAAAGGACAAATGACCCAATGTTCACTTATTTCTATTATTCCATCATCGAAACTGAATTTTCAATGGTGAAATTCATTTGAATTTCAGTGGAACTATCGATTGATAAAAATTTCGCACCTCAACTGGAGCTATCTCCACCCCTCGTCCACCACCTCATCATCAAAATTCATTTCAATTC
>NW_021680374.1:1985424-2003657 GCF_001412515.2 Diachasma alloeum
AACACTGTCGAATTTATTTCCTACAATATTTCAGACTTTCCTCTCTATCATGAGATAAAAACCTTTCCAAATCTACATTCTCATGCCATTCCAAAGGACAAATGACCCAATGTTCACTTATTTCTATTATTCCATCATCGAAAGTGAATTTTCAATGGTGAAATTCATTTGAATTTCAGTGGAACTATCGATTGATAAAAATTTCGCACCTCAACTGGAGCTATCTCCACCCCTCGTCCACCACCTCATCATCAAAATTCATTTCAATTCCCCAGAAATCACTAACAACCGCACATTTTAATGACGACGACCTCCCGGAAATATCGAAAATTCTCTCCAGTCGAACAAATCCCCAAAACACTAGAAAAATATTACGACAGGACCACTCCAGAACGACAGAAAACATCTCTCGCCCCCAAAACTCCCCTAGATCATCGAAAAAGTCACTCGGACAGTCCTAGCCCTCGAGAACACTGTCGAATTCATTCCCCCAAATGAGCATAGTGCGAAGAGAAACCGAGGGAGTAAAAATAAACGCAGGTCGTTCGGAGGATGGGGTATGTCCCCGGGTGAATAGGGGAGGAAGACAAGCACCAATAGTATTTGAAATACCATTCGAGGGAGCCTGGACTAACGAGGCGCCTTTCTCAGGTGGACTCGACGTCCTAATGAACGTGAATTGCTCAACTGAAATCGTGTAATCAAGTGCAGGAACGAAAAGGGTAAAATTGATCGGAAAAAAAATTCGAATTGATTTTATTGGATTTTTTTTGCACAGTCTCGTGAATTTTATGACATCAGGGAGTAATCTGTATTGAATTCCATAAAATTCCAACAAGAGACACTATTTTGTAATGAAAAATCACTGATACCTTTCAGTTTCATCAATTTCAGTTCAATTATTTCGTAAAAAATTGGAAAAATCCAGAAAATTTAGGTGATTTTCATTTTTAATATTCACGTTCAAAACTGTTGAAAAAATTTGGCCAAATTCGAGAAAAAAGAATGAATTCCTTGAATTCGATTCAATTTATGTGAATTGTCATGTAAAAATGAATATTCACTGCCAAATTCCTTTAGATTTCTTGGAATTACAGGATTTTTTGAAGGAATTCCCTGAAAATTCCGAAGAACCTGGCATTCACGAAGAGTTTTTCCTGAATTTTCCCGTAATAATTAACCAGAAATTTACAGTTGCCGCAAATTTTTCCCAAAATTATCAATTTTCACTGACAAAATTTCTCAAACTTCCAATAGAAAATTTCCAACCATAAATTCACTAGCTTTTTGTCAACTTTTTCATTCGTGACATCACTTTCACATCCCTTTACTCTCCCAGAAAAAGACTGCAGGGCAAAATTCCTTCGAGTCCCTAAAAAAATCGCTAAGCTAGCGCTTTTACAAAAATGACTGCGGAATTCCCGAGATTTCAATTTTGCGCCACCACAACGCGACAATTTCGCACTTATGACCCTCTCCTCATCAACTCTTGTGCCAACAACAGACGTCACGTGCCTCCGCCTCGTTCATCACCGCCAGCTGCTAATTTCAATGGATAACTGCGCACTCCATCGATTGTTGTTCCAACGACACTACAAACGCACTTTCGTGCGCCCCACATTATTCTCCAAGGTACACCGACATTCACTGGACCATTGTGCGTTTGAAACGCGAGTGGAGTCAGGTGTCACAGGCTGTGGAGAGTCCACGAGTTGGTGGGCAGTATTGGATTGGAGGGAAAATTGGTTCGGAGAATTAGAGACAGCCGGTCATGCGAAATGAATCAAGAGTTTTAATGGGAATTGCGTAAAACTAGACACTGCGATTGTCAATGCTTCGGCTGTTGCTGCCCATTAATCATCGGTTTTAATTATTACCACGTACATCTATCATTCGTGACGGACAGCTCTAATCAGAGCGGCCAGGGGTTATCCATAATTTCGGATTTTTCTGCGGGAGTTTGAGTGATTAATTAGCGCCCTCAATCATTTTTTTAACCCCTCGTGCGGTTCGAGAGCGCGTTTTGAGAAAATGCTCAGGGATTCGATGGAACTGTTGGAATAATTCAGTAGCGAAGTGGTAAAGTGGTACAAGTCAATTTTGACTATTGACCAGTTTTCAATGAATATCTCGGAATCTAAGGGAGATAGCTAAACTTTTATTATAACCTTTTTTGTAGAGCGGATTAAGAACTACAACAAATGTTATTACGAAAATTTCGCTATCTCCCTTAGATACTGAATTGTTCCGCTTTTTTTGGGAGGGCCGCTCTCACTGAGGGCTGAGTGATAAACTGGGCGCCAGAGGCGATTCAACGTCTGGTAGTGAGTCCCTCCGTGAAAATTATGAACGACGATTCAAAGAAACATTACTGGCGAGGGGGAGGACTCCGTCAGGACGCCGTGCCAATCCGATGAGGATCCGTGCCAGGGAAATGAAGTTATCTCGATTTCCAGGATTAAGGGGGCTGTTTACGGGATTGAGACGCGATTTATCTCTTTGGGAAAATCTATTTGAGCTAGAACAAGGGAATGGCTGGTTCTTATTTTTTATAGGTTTTTGTCAATCGTAAATAATTATCCATCATAAGTCATCGTAATTAATTGTGATAGATAATTAATTCATGAGATTAACGAATTAATTTATTTTAAAGCGTTCAAAAATGAGTACAAAAATTGAGAACTATTTTGTGGGGAAAAAATCACGAAATAATTTGAAAATCATATTTTTTATCGCAATAATAACTCAACAATTCTTTATTATTTCTTATTAATGAGAAGAAAATTCTTGGGAGAAGGATTATTTGGCGAAATGTGAGTTGAATAACGTTTATTCTCTATTATTTCCCTCATTGTTCTCTTCTTCTCCGGCGGAAAAAAAATTCAACAAACAGACGACAACCAATTTTTCAAAATAATAAAGAGAAACTGGCGCACACGTTCGAACTCATCACAGACGGGAGTGGAATTTATTGAATTGTTTTGAAACTCTCTCTCACTCTCTCAACAACGTCCACCGGAGCTGATGCGTCAAGCGTCTGTGTGACTGACGTCAGAATGGGCGTTCAAGTTTTTCCGGAAATGAAGTTTCCAGACTGGAAAACTGGGGATAACGAACGGGTCTTTTGATGTCACTCGATCTGACATTAATGAAACTGTACATCACTCGGCGAAATGAAATTCCTCAAATTGGGGGGGATTGTTAGTGGCACATCCGCTTTATTCGTCAAACAGCGCTGAATCCCCTCAATTTTTCATGGAATAATTTTTCACCCGACTCTCGTTGCTTCGTTTTATTTGACTCTCTGGTGCAGTGAGATGTAACCGCGAGAGTTTTAAAGAATTGAACAAAAACCGAGAGATGAAATTACACACGTGGAATTTTTTCTCCCGTCACTCGCGATTTTTAAAAATTTAAATTTCTTATTTCTCTTCATTTTTTGTTGTAGATTTCTCTTCTTGCCTGCAGTTAAATAATGTATGGACAGTGGATGCCCAATGCTAAACAATACTTATTTAGAAAAATTTAATTCATGTAAAAAAAAATTTCAAAGTTGGAAAAATTTTGATTATCAATTTACAAAAAGGGAACGTTTTAAACAGAAACGAATTTAATATCGATGATAATTACTGTGATTAGTAAATTTAATGATGGAATTTATTCTACTTTGTTCGAATTAAATTACTGAATTGAACAAATTCGCTTTTTAAAATTTTTCCCCATAAATTTTCTAGCCGACAGAGTTCTTTAACATCGGCATCGAGCATTCCTCGAACCTCCAGACACCTTGCCAATGCCCCAAGCGCTTGTTTTATTGATCCGCCAAACGCCTTTTCAGCTCAACCTGATCGTCCACGAATTCCAATAAATTCAACTGCAAGTTTAAATTTCATACCAAATGGTATTTCTGAATAATTTCCCAACCGCACGATCCGGAAAAAGGGGAAAAGCGAAATTGCGGGGGTTCATATCGGCTGAAATTCACTTAAAATTCAAACTGAACTGGAGCATCGCGTTTTATCCACTTGATTTACGGCGATACCCGGCGCAATTGACTATCCCTGCCTGACTCAATTGCCAGACACAAATGCCGATTTAATTCTATTTACATTCAGTTCACGGATACTCTGTTACCAAATTCATTGTCTCTCCCCATCGACTGACATTCAATTTCACGTTCATCTTGTTTTAATCATCTCTGAATTGATTAATTACCCAAAATAATTCAAACAAATCAACCCACCCATTAAATCATTGCAATTAAATAATTAAATGAAAAAAAAACACTCATATTTTTCAAAAGGACAATTTTATCAAATCAATTTAAACCAACTTCAAGGAATAAAAAATGCGAGATAAATTACAGTTAATGACCAGCGCAACCCCTCAATCCAATCAATCCCCAATAATTCAATTACTGGAAAATTTTCCCAACGAGAAAAAAAATCTTGAGAGTATCCTTGAGAAATTACTCCCTCACGTCTCCGAACTCCTTTAAACTTATTTAATCCCATAATCCCCCCCAACATTGAACCACGAGAGTCAATTGGATAATCCTCGAGACTCTAGACACGATGTCGCATCAGTTTCAATAAAAACTTCAGCAAAAACCCCCATAAACGGAATTCCCCGGACCCCTGTCCAGGTCATCAAAACCCCAAATGGCCATTTTCCCCAGTGAGAAGTTGTCTCATCAATTGTTAGAAAACACCTTTCCCCACCATAAAACGCTCAGCCTCGAGTCCCCTCTCGAGAAGCTCGAAATAAAAAACTAAGTAGAACCGTCGATAACTCGTGTGAAGCGAAAAGTCCGAATGGAGCCCAAAACTTCGAGTCCATAAGTGAAAAATAATATAATACGCCTCACTAAAAGCCTTTCCTCATTCGTTTTCCCTTTTGCCACCAAAAATGACCCAATTTAATCTCCTATCCCCCCCCCCTCCGAGTTGATAATTTTCGTTATGAAAAAAGTTTGGGAAGACTTCAGAATATGTTAATAAACTCAGAGGAGAGTGAATGAAGCGAACAAAATATTGAATTAAAATTATTCCCTCGGGAGAATTTAGTTTCCCAGCATTTTACGGCATTATCCGTACACTAAAGCCGTTCTGATTTTACTAATTCACTTTTCCTTTGAAGATCCCCTATTTTAATGGTAGAAACAATATTATGAAAGGAATAGAAAAAATTTAAGAGCAAAGTGATTCCACAAAAAGGCCTCATAAAAATTTCTATTTAAAATTCAAAAGTGGAAAAGCTATAATATGCCTCGCTAAAAGCTTTCCCCATTCCCTCTTCCACAACCGGAAATAGCCCAATTTAACGTTTCATCCTTCAATGAATAATTTCCTTCATCGGAAAAATTTCGAGCCAGGAAAAAGCCGTTAATAAACACAAGAAATAATAAATAAAGTATTGAATAAAATTTTTTCCTATAAAATGTTCAGTCTCCCAGGACTTTAGAGTATTATTCATACATCAATGCAGTCCTGCATTTACTAATTTCCATTTAATGAAAATGCTTTCTTTGAAAATATTTATTTCAAGTGGGAAAAAACACTCAGCAACAGAATTTAAAATTCAAGTGCCTCTTGCAAAATTCCCACAATCCCCAATTCCCTCGCCCACAACCGGAAACATAAAAATTCGAGCTTTCGAGGCAGCACTCAACAATTTCCTCCATTAAATTATCCAGCCAGTTAAAAAAATCGTCAATTAACCCAGTGAAGAGTGAACAGAACCTAAAATAATAATTTTCCCCCCGAAAAGTTCCCTTTCCCAGGACTTAAGAGCATTATTCATCCACTCATGAACTCCTGAATTTATTATCTACCTCTCCGTCCCCAGAATCGAGAAAAACTCGCTGGAGCATAACAAAAAAATAAAGCGAGACCGAGGAAAAGACAAGACCACCCTTCCTTTCCCACTACATGCATCATAAACCATGACTTGCATCTGAAAGCAAGTGGTGTCCCATCTCCCGTGTCCTCCCCACATACGTCATGAGAAGGCTTTTCCCTCACTCCCCCTTATTGACGCAATAACCCCTCGTAAACCAACCGCATTGGCCATCCATTTGACTCTGACATTAGCAAATGGTGAAGAAAAAAAAAGAATAACACTGGAGAGAGAGAGCATTCTCGACCTCAATCTGGCCCTGGCGTAACCCAAGGAGCCCATTTCCAGAAAACAAAAAGATGAAAAAAAAAAAAAACGAAAGTGTTTCCTCTTTCATTTCAGGGTTTATTGTTTCCTTTGTTACTGAGAGACGCAGCGAGGATACTATACCCAAACACTTATTCCCTGGGCCTGTGGCACGCTGACCTAACGTTTATTCCACGAGTCTATACACACGCGAGGAGAGAAAACCACTCACAGCGGTGTCTCGTGACTCGGCTGTGTACACCGTTGACCCAGCGAATTACGTGAAAAATCAATAAGGGACCCGGGGTAACTCTGAATCTGTACATAACGCAATTTACCCGGATTTTACGGGTGTTTATGTTGACTTGCACACGGAGAGAAATTTTTGATAAAAATTACCCTACCGTTCTGTAAAGGTGTATCATGAGTCATCGTTTCCTCATTTCTATCCCGAAATTTAGTAAAAATTAATATATGATGATCAAATTTTATTCCACGTTGGAGAAATTTTATCCTGACGCATAATAAATTTTACCCTTCCAGTCCAGTAATTTTTATTTAGACAACAACGAAAATTTTAGAACGGTTGGTAAATTTTTTTTTTTTTTTTTTCGAGAATAAAGGAATTTCTAATCAGTTTTGCTAAAAGCGGAAAGGTTGGGCCATCGAAAGCCATTTCTTTTTATTTAATTAGTCATTAATAGTCAAATTATTGAAGATCGCCTGGAGTAAAGATCAATAAAACACCTAATGTAACTTTGAATTTGTACATGACGCAGTTTCCCGGATTTTAGTCTGGTTTTGTTGACTTGCAGTTGTGATTAAGTGCTTTAGTTTGGCAATTCCGGGGGGGGGGCAGGTAGAATAGCGAGGAAAATCTTAATTAAAGGATTGAGAATGTTTCTCTCCCAGGTGGGGCTGGAAATCCAGGAGATGTATGAATTTTAATAACTTGGGGAAAGTCGTTACAAGGGATTAATCAACTGTCGAAGTCAATTTGAGGGGAATTTAAGATTGAATTTTTAATTTTAATAAGTTTAAATGAAGTTAACGCGATAAATTAATCAACTGTGGGCTCAGCACCACAATAAGAAGCTCGAGTCTATTTTACGTGACTTCAAATCATTTCTTGAATTCAAAAATTTCCGAAAAAAAGGACTGAACTGAAAGAAAATTCCCTGACGAACGAGACAATAATTTCTACAATTCAACACGTGTGTGAAAGCAGAATAGCTGAATAGTGTCTGTAAAATGGGTCATTCTCCGCGAAAATCTCTCTCGTAAAATTGTTCAGATAAATTGAAGTGACTTCAAATCATTTTTTGAATTCAAAAATTTCCGAAAAAAAGGACTGAACTGAAAGAAAATTCCCTGACGAACGAGACAAAAACGTCTACAATTTAACACGTGTATGAAAACAGAATAGCTGAATAATGTCCGTAAAATGGGTCATTCTCCACGAAAAGCTCTCTCGTAAAATTGCTCAGGTAAATTGAGATTTCCGAGTAATTGCGAGGGATGGCTCATTGTCGAGGCTTTCTCGATTTGATTTCTGGGGGAATTGGAGCTCCAGGATATTTCATACATTCTTACGCTCGATCCGCATTCCAAATCTTCTTCCTGACCTCCCAGATAATCCCCTCCATCAAAATAATTGGTTCTATTCAAATTCTCGCAGGCGAATGAGACCGATTTCACGGACCGGTTTTCGTTCCACTCCACTGATTTATCATAATAAAATGACATTACAGTTGCTGCAGAGAAAAATTACAGAATTTCTTCTGGCCCGGTCACGTTCGGTGTATTTTCGTACAGCACTTAGGTACCCAACTGTACGCCTGGAGCGATAAAAAAGGGGAAAATAGAAAGGGGGCAAAAAACCTCTGAAAAACTACTTTTTGCGGTGGCTTTCAGCTTAATGAGAAGTACGTCGTTAAAAATTCTTCAGACGGTCTGGGGTGATATATCCCCGGGAAAAGAAAAATCATGAATTCCGGGGGAGAACACACGAGGCTCTGGGAACTGGAACAAATGACTAGGCTCAACCCCTTTCTACGCAGTATTTTTCGCCTATTAGGGAGACAAGCTTCGTAGAACATCTGAGTGTAATCAATGAATCCCTGCCCGGTGGGAAATAACGGCGAATGGAGATGTGCGGGCTACACTGTGTGCGCATTCCAATTTAAATATTTCAAAGGCATGCAATGTTGATGCCTCCAACCGCATATTCCTACGTTAATCCGTCGCAGTTCTATGGGAATAATGTAGTATGGAGGTGGAATTATTCCTGGCGGTATTGTAGACGGAATTAAATTGTATAGATTCAGGTGAGAGATGAGGGATGATAATACACTGTACCTTTGAAACAGGTCAATTTTTTTAAAGTCTCGTAATCCAAAAGAGATGAAGAAAAGAATTTTTTCTTTCTCTTTAGATTTGGAGATATTCAGCAAAAGCCATCTTTTCTCAAGTAAAATTAACTCCTCTTCCTCCATAATATCTCTAATCACATTGAAAATTCAGCAATTGGAATTATTCTCCGGACGCAGAGGCGAGAGTCATGATAAACGAATCTGTTAAGCTCTTGAAATATCAACGGGGTTTGGCCACAGATAACATTTGTCGAACTATCGCATTGGTGTCACTAAACTGAGAGTTCTACTCACTTGTTGATTTTCCGTATGGTTTGCTTCAGCGCTGGAAAGTCTGGTCGATCCGCCGAGTCCTGCGCCCAACAGCGTCTCATGAGTGTCGCCACCTGTTTCAACATTCAGCAGAAACAGAAATATATAGTATATAAAAAAAAATTACTACGAATTCTTTCGTTGTCTCTCTCTTCTCCAGCATTTTATTTCATTTCATTCTCATTATTTTCGTTATAATTTTTTTTTCATTTTGGACCGTGTGTTGAATGTTGGATGCTGCATTAAATAGAAAAAATATTCAAAGGAAGAATTAATGTTTCAAAATAGTCAGTTCTTGTGAGTAAATAAGAGAATTTTTTTTAAGTGATTTCTAATTCATGAAAAAGGTCTCAATGTTCAAAATAAACATTTGAAAAATCGCTGGATTATTAATTATTAATCTTCTTACCCCACACGTGCCATCACTCTCTCAGTAATGAAACGTTGAGAAAATATCTCAGATTACTAAACTCTCAAGTACGAAAGTAGACCCCTCATTAATAATTAATACTTGTGTGGGAGTAACTGCATCAACTCACGTAGCCCCAGGAAATATTCCCCCACATTTCAGTGATTTTCATTACCCGAGGAAGTGAGGGGGCCGGAAATATGAAAAGTCTTTTGTATCGGGGCTAATGAATTTTTCCCCCATTATATTTAATTAATGTACCTGCTGGATTATTCCCGCTGTATTTTATGAGAGTAGAAAAATGATTCACTTTTTTCTGATTGAGCGTGTGCATTTCCACTGATGGAAATAAATCCAGACAATCACTCGAGTATTTCAGTGGGGGCTTTGTTTTTTGATGAGGGGAATAATGAGTGCAGGCAGAGGATAAATTGAAAAATATGTATTGGACTCACTTCCTCCTCGACGGCGGCCTCATCGATCAACGGCCTCAGGGGGGAGCCTCCGCCCCTTCTCACACCCTCAACTATTTCTGAAACACAAAAAGCGCGGGATAAGTTGCATCAACTTACTCAGGATTAAGTACAAGACCACTATTGACCGTAAAATTGGGGCTAATGGGGGAAAAATCCGGGAGAAAATTAATTTAACGCTGATTACGTTCATAATTCAGTATTGTTTATATCTTGTCATGTAACTGGACTCCACTGAATTTTCACTGTCCGCAGAATTCATTATGCAGACATTATTCTAGGGGAGAATTTTCCCAGCAGGAAAGTTCGTCAACTAGTTCACTGGGTGAACCCAGGGAATATTTTATACCACTCGTGTCATCTTCCGTCTCGGAGGAGCCAAAAATGACTCGACAGGACTTATTTATGAAGCTCTCGTGATAACATTCCAGGAAATGTTGAGCTACTCAGCTGAGGCAGCGCATAATTACAACATTGTGACTGGAATTTTCGGTACACTTCTTAAAAATCTTTGTCGTGTCATAGTTTCATCGAAACTTCGAGGAATTTTGTAGTGAAAATTCACAATTTAACGAACACATCATGGGAATTAATGAACATTAGGAAAATTCAAGTAAATTATTTTTTATTCATTCAATTTCTCTGGGAAATTTGAAATTTCATAATTTTTGAGCGGCAGGAACAGAAGAATTTTCAATTAATTTAAAATTTATGAATATATGAACCATTTTCCTGACCTGTATTAATTTTCGTGAAATATTTGAAATAAAATTTAAAGATCTCATTGGTTTTTCCAGAGTATTTTTTATTTTCAACACTGAATTTTTCAAGTAAACTATTTTGTATTTCTGAATTCTCAGGAAAACTTGAAAATTTATAATTTTCTAATGTCACAAGCAAAACATTGAATTCGATTCAGAGAAAAAAAAAACATGAAATTTCACATTTTAGAGCGAAATTTCGATGAAAATATGAATAATTAGTGCCAAATTACGCTAAATTTCCAATTAATTACAAATTCAAGAATATATTAACCTGCAGTTTCATGATTTCCATTAATTTTGATAGAAATTCAAGTAAAAATTGAAGATCTCATTGTTTTTCCCAAAGAATCTTTCATTTTCAACGATAAAATGCCTTGAAATTCCAGTAGAACAGCAGTGTGATGTTTCCAAAAACAGTACCGGAAATTCCCGTCAAAAATTTCAACTGTTTGCGACGTTCTCCACGAATAATTCACTTCATCTGCGCACTGGAACAGGGCACAAGCCTCGCTCCCAGCGATTATTCGGACATTCAAGTTTCCCTAATGCGAATATACATCACTAGGGGTGTCAGAGCACTGTTCCACCCAGTGCTATCGATTGTGGTGCAAACTGGACGGCTGTTTCCATCGCACTTCGTGCCAGTGGATTGCGGAATATCGTGACAACATCAATCGAGTTCAACGCAATTCCGTTTGATTATCCAGAACCCAGTGAGAGCAAAAAATCGCCAGAAAAACTGCAAATGTCACGAGGAATGAGGAAAATTGTGAAAAGAATTCAAAGAATAATCTCATCTTCATTGAGCACTCCTCAAAACCCGTGAGAAATTCAGGAGCCTTGGGAGTCACTTCCGGGAAATTCGCTTGTACTCAGACTCCACAATATCTCCAGTACCTTGAAACAAGTGGAACACGTAACCGCTATGGTCGGACGTGGCTGGCATGAAGTTGCAGCAACACTCGACTCTGTGCCTTCGGAGATCGAGACCACTTTGAACTGAATGCTCTTGGCAAAGATCTTTCCCATCAGCAATGCATTATCTATTATGTTCTCACATACACGAAAAAAAAAAACAACGCAAAACATCAGAAATTAAATCCCGAAAAAATGGAATTTAATGGAGAACAGATATTTCATATTTTTACTCTGAGTGGAAACTGAATTTCTAACCAATTAACTTTATGTTCTTATGAAAGTAACATGTTTTGTATTTATTGTGGGGAAAATATGAAATATGATATTGCATTAAATCGCAATGAATTATCATTATTATTGTTCATTTACTAATATTAAATATTTTCTATTTCTAATGATAAAAATACGAATAATTGCGACGATACAAGTAAAGAAATCCTTTTTTAATTAATTACATTATCCACTTTAATCCTCTACAGTAAATGAATTTTAAATTAAGCTACTTTATATTATTCATGAATATTGAATATTTTCTATTCATAATAATAAAGACAACGCGTTATATTGAATAAAATCGAGATAAAATATGAAATGTCATGTCTTCTTCTTCTATTTGCTTTTACGTAATTATATTTTATATTGCCCTCAGGCTGGTGTAATTTTCATGTCCATTTCCCCTAGAATGAATAATCGAATAAAGCTTTGAATAATTTAGCAACCTTGCGGGAAGCTCAACGTACTGTGCCTGTAGATGTCCTCGAGGTAAACGCTGCAGTGGTCGCAGTTTAAGGTGCAGTGGGGCCTCCGTACCTCCAGCAGAGGACTGACAGCTCTTCTGGGACTGGCACCGCCGTCTGGGCTAGCGCCCTGGAGCGACGGCAGTGCCAGCGAGCTTGTGCTTGATGCGTTGCTCCTCTCGGCCATCTTTCACCTTATTTATTATTCAATTTGCAATGCAATTTGCTATGTTCTTTCATCAATTCAACATCACAAAAAACTGGAATTTTCTTTACTTCTCACTGTCTAGAATTTCTGTGAATAAAGCTCGAGAGAAAATTTCATGAATTCGAGGAAAAATCTATTAGATTTCTATTGAATTTCATCTGTTTATGCAAAATTTTCTGTAGGATTTCCTCGACATGAATTTCCAATTTTTTTTCACTGCATTTTCCTTCTCTCTTCACTGAAAAAAATCAAACTAAAAAATTTATAAAATTTGAGTTGAGAGATTTCTATAAAAAATAACTTAATAAAGTAACTTGAATATTTTTACTGAACATTTCTATTGAAAAAAAAAAATACCAGATGAGCTACAGAATTATTTTTCATCGGCCCAAAAATAATAGAAACTTTGATAGAAGTCTAATAGAATTTCCTAGCGAATTCACTACATTTATTTATGAAATTTTCTCGCACGTGTTTTGATTTGTTTGGAGCTGCTCAGCGAGATAAGCCAAGAAATGTGAAACTCCGGGATGACTCTGTTGAGAGTTGATCCCTACTTTGCTGTTCGCATCTCATCAGAATCAATGGAGACAGGCACAGTGACACCTGCAGACTAACGCCCACTGGAGCTAACATCCTTTGAACTTTACCCCAACGGGCAAATGCCCTGATCCCTACACGGAGCGGCGTGTCCTGGCGTGTCATTTGTTAATCCGAGAATGGATCTGTTCTCTACCTGACGCCTGAGCGAGATAGATTACGGTGGGTTATTGGAACCTATTGGAATTCCAATCGTCCTCGTATCGGGGACATCCGAGTGATTTGATCATTTGTTTTTTGTTCGAGCTTTTTTTGAAATTCGCGAGCGAGTCTGAGCATTTTGTCTTGATTTTATATCGGATAAAAAGTATTGGTTTTTAAACTGAAACGAGTGAGATAACCACAAGAACAAGTATTTTTGGAACTAATTTTTAATTGTGTAATATTAAAAATCAGAACTTTTTATCCGATTTCCAGTGATTTTTACGCTGAATTTCCGATGATTTTCCTCAATAAATAATTCCTCAGTAAATAAAAAACCATAAAATCATGATAAAAAATGAAATAAATAGATAAAATAAATTTGTTTCACCTCATGCTCCCATTTTGTATATTCATCTTCATGATGTTTTCATAAAAATTAATTCATTCCCATAACCTCGCCCCTTGCTTCCTGAATTACGTCACGACGGAAGGACAGAAGAAAAAAAGTCAAGCCTCGAGGCCAGTGAATGCGCACGGGACTTGTGGTAAGAGCTTAGATGACAAAAAAAGACCTGAGAAGATTGCGTTCTCCCAACACGGCCATTGAACATTGCCACTGGGTCACTGAACCGAGACGGCAAAATGTAGAGCAACTTCTCGCGATGATTTCCGGGCTACCCTTCCCTCCTCTCCATCACAGTCTCCCATTTTCCTCCAGCTTTTTATTCTCCCTTTTACGATCGCTAGTCTTATTAACCGAGGGTAAGCGGATTGGAGGAAAATAAAGGGGCGACGGGCGAGGGGATTCTGAAGTTCATCGATCCCCTGAAGCCGATGTCAACATCCGGGATGAAAAACCGTTTGTACGATTTTTTTTCGGAGTTCCGGGTTATGTAAATAAAGATATAAGGGACTAAGGCTTTCAGTGAAATGAAAAATACTCTCCCGGTGGCCGTGGGGTACGAAAAAAACTGGAAGCAGTAGCGGAAGGAGGACTTGCAAAAAAGGGAAAATATTTTCTACCGAGATTGAGTTGTCGAAAGACAGCGGATTGGAGGGATAAATTAATGGGAATGTAATTTTTTTTATTGGTAATGGAAATATTAGTTATTGCTGAGCTTTGCAGTTCATAAATGGGGACTGGAAATGCCGAAGGAATTCAATTCCGGTTTTATTCACCTTTTATACTCTCCATTTTACCTTCGCAAGTTTTATTAACCAAGGGTAAGCGGATGGGAGGAAAATAAAGGGGCGACGGGCGAGGGGATTCTGAAGTTCATCGATCCCCTGAAGCGGATGTCAACATCCGGGATGAAAAACCGCTTGTACGATTTTTTTTCGGAGTTCCGGGTTATGTAAATAAAAATATAAGGGCCTAAGGATTTCAGTGAAATAAAAAAAAATTTCCCTATGACCATGGGGTACGAAAAAAATTGGAAGCAATAGCGGAAGACTTGTAAAAAACGAAAAATATTTTTCATTGAGATTGACCAGTCGCAAAATAAACGGAAATATTATTTCTTCCCGAGTTTTTCACTTGATAAATGAGAGATTACTTTCCCGTCCATTCAAATCTGCAACGGGAAACAAAAATGCCAAAGGAAATCAATCAATTCCGGGCGCAGTGAAAGGAATTAATTCCACGTATTCATTGGATCCGATTAAAATCAAAATGCAAATGAATCCAAAACCGATCAACTGGAGATCGTCGAAGCCGTAGAGACGTGGGGATAATCCGGGTATCGAATTGCGATATTGAAGGACTTAATCAACACGTGAGCAGCACCAAAACAGTCTCCAACTCCGTCAAACAGTCCCTCGATCGATAATGTATTCGGAAATAATTCGAGACAGTGGGAGATGAATTACCAATCAAACCTGACTGACTAATTAGTGCCCAGGTGAATAGAACGTAAACACCACTATTTTTTTCACGTGTCGAAGGTGCTGGAGGGGCTCGAGGAACGCGTGCGAGCGCCAGCGCGTCCAAGCTGTGACTGAACTTTCATCCCTTGTTGAGGGGGATGAAGACCCTCGCCTCTCACCCCCCGTTTTCACAGTCTGCAATGCGACACCGGTCGGTAAAAGCGACGCGGGGGGCGGGAATGTTGTCCTTATCAACAGAACTGGGAGCTTTTTACCCTCGCGGAGCTTTTCACCCTCGCTAGTACCGGGAAATGGAAAGCTTTCGTCGGTTTACGGGGGCTGGTACTGCCGAATTCGCCCTTATCGACTCGTAATAATATATTTTGTGATATATGGATTGTTGGAAACATTGAAATCCCGGGGGTAGTTGAGTTGTTATTTTCAGGAGAGTGACATTGATCTCGATTTAGAGCAAAAAAATGGATTTGAGATTTCACTGCACGAGAAATAAATTATTTTTAATGGCGTAAAGCCCGTAATATTTACGTTCAGGATATTAGAATTTTTTTTCTTAAAAAAAATGGAGTTCAGTGGTGAAGTGGTAAGACGGTACAAGTCGGTTTTGACTATTGACCAGTTTTCAATGAATATCCCGGAATCTAAGGGAGATAGCGAAATTTTTATTATAACCTTTTTTGTAGAGCCGATTGAGAGCTACAACAAATGTAGTTATAAAAATTTCGCTATCTCCCTTAGATTCGGAAATATTCCTGAAAAACTCAACTGAGAGATGAGTCGACTTCAAACGTTTTACCACTTCGGTACTGAATTCATGTGGGAATTCAATGGAATCGCGCATTTTTTAGCAGAAATACGAAAATTTCCGAAGTTATTTGAATTTACAATCGAAATATGAAAATTCCCGGATCTATTAACCTAAATTTTTTAATTTCTACTGACTTTTATGGGAAAATTCAACTAAAATGTATTATTTCCAGGAATTTATCCTTACATTTTCAGGGAAACTATAAAGCTGACGAACAACAAATTTCCCCTCTTCTTTTTTATTAAAATTTTTTCACAAAATTCACAAAAAAAAAATAATATAAACATTTCCCGTACAAACATAAAGCCCGGAGATAAAATTATCATTTCCGTTCCTAATTATCAACCGTTGGAAAAAAAATCAATCGCACTTGTTTAATTAATCCGGATCAACATCCCTTTGACAACGCAAACTCCCAATTACCACCAGTCCCCCGTTGCATCACAAAATTCACCATCCACAATTATTCGTAATTCAATCCAACGGGGTCACAAAAATCCCCAAAGAGCAGGATCACAACTGAAGGGAAAAAAATGTGAACCAAAAAAAAAAAACAGAATTTTCCCCCATAAAAAACCCTGGGTAAAAAAAGGGGCTGTGAACAACGAGTGCTGAGGCGCTTTTCCCTGCAGTAACTGGAGCTTAAAGTTCCCTGCAATAGACTTATAACCTCAGAGACGTGATCCCCAATATGCCCGAAGTGTGAAACACTGGGAAACTTGGAACGCATTGAGCACGTTCCCTCGTTATCCTGTCCACGTTATAATGTAGCCATTCTGCCATAAAGTCACAAGGTTCACGCGCCCTTTCACATCCCCCAGGTGAACGAAAATCCCACGAGACTACAGTGCTGACCATTGTTATCCTCAGCATCCACTTTTTTCCCTCTGAGATGATTTTTTTTCCACATTTATTTACGTTCCTTTTTTATACATCTTTCTGGGCTTCTGGAGGGCTTTGTAAGGGGCAAAATCTCGTTATAAAAGTGCACGAACTCAGGGCAAGAGTCAAAAGTATCGCCATGAGACATGCTGATTCGAATGAAAATCCTTTTTCGCACTTTGTCCAATCATCTGATCGAGTGGAAGATTTTTTTTTTACAAAAATTTGGGCTCATTTCATTTCAATTATGAATAAAAAAATTCAATTCAATGATTTCCATTTATTTTTCCATTAATTTTTCCTAAATTTTTAAGGAAACTGTAAAGTTTCATTGAAAAAATAAATAATAAAAATGAAAGAAATTTTTTTTTTTATTTCCGCAATGAATTAATCCGGAAAGCCAAGTCATTGAAATAATTACAACAATGATAGAGCATTGCACCTCGCCCTCTCATCACTCAACCATCATTTATCCTCACTTCCCTCGCATCGAGAGTGACGTTATAAAATGAGCAGCCGTTATGTGAAATTTTTCATCATCCTCCACAGATGTAATAGCATTTTGCATCGAAGCCCCTGGAACCGACGTGAAATGGGAAATCCGATCTACTCCTGGGAGCTGATAAAATGTCTCTCGAAGGTAAAAAGTGAAAAAAAAATCCCTTTTCACCTCGGATAACTCAATCAGTTCGACTTCGCGTTTCATTTTTGTATGAAAAACACTTCGATATTTTTATCCACCTCTTCGAAAAACACGCCTGCAGAGGAATCAAATCAACATTGACAAAGTACCCTCAGAATAACGTTTTTGTTTACAATACCCTCCCTCAATATTAAAGTTTAATTTGAGGATTTTTGGGATTTTATGCCAACCACGTCCGCGTCGGGGATTCCGGCTAATGCCAAGAGCTGCTAAGGCTCGAATTTGAATGCCTTGTCATGCTCCTGAATTTATAGAAAAGCTATATTTAATTCAATTTAATTGACGTTAATTTAATTCAATAGCAAAGCGGTTAAACGGTAGAAGTCAATGTTGAAATAAAATTTTTTTTTCACCTGGGGCCGAAGTGTAATCTTGGATTTTTCAGGGGAAAGTCGACTTTCGCCAAAATCGAATTTTTCCCCCGAGTGCACGATGCAGAAATAAAAAAATTTTTTTACACGAGGAACTGTCCATACTCCCGCCAGTCTTTTTCGTAAGTTTCTCTGGATTCATAAAAGGGGTTATGAAGTAATAAGAAATTATTTGAACACATATCCGCAAACATTAATATGATTTTTTTTAAAGAAGTGCGATTGAGCCTTTAGAATTTTGTAATTCAAGGCTCGGACCAAGCCTTGGCGCCAAGCATTGTTCCAGCCTTATGTTATCATTGTGGGGCTGAAGGAGGGCTCATCCGAGGCTGAGCTCCAGCCTTGGTTGAGCATTTCCAAGCCTTGTTCCAGGGTTTGATGAGTCCTTTTTCTATCGTCAATTCCTACCGGGGGTGTCCCATTGGCTTTTACGAGGGTTACTTACTGCTGATCGGCATCGAACGTGTTTTTACTCCAATGTGGCATCCACCCCCCCCCCCCCCC
>NW_021680374.1:2003687-2044292 GCF_001412515.2 Diachasma alloeum
CCCCACCCCACCGTACTCTCTAAGCCGCAAGGCACGAGATACAGACTACAATCTACACAAGCATGTCAACTACCTCCGAGACGTGATCGTCGGTCTATGAATGATCGCAGGAAAAATGTGAAAAGGGGACGGGATAACATCTAGGGTGGCCTGAGCATACTGAAAGCTCCGAGTGCATCAAAGCACGAGTCAAGAACTCTATAAAGGAACTTTGGTTTTTGTCCTAACGCTATCAATTTCCTGGGGGGGGGGCGGTGGCTCTGACCCTCCGTTCCACTAAAAAATTATGGAGAAAAATAAACAGCTTTTTTCCATTTCGCGTAATGGGAGCGGATTCGCTGTTTCCCGCTGCTCGGACTGCATAATGGGTGGGTTTTTCTGTGAGAGTTCAAGAGGCTCAATTTTGAGGGTAGAAAGCCGCAGAGCGACAGCAAGTTTAACGACGTTGTCTGACTTCAAATGACTCTCGTTAAGAGCGCAAATAGAGAGATGAGGTACACGGTTTTACTTTTTGTGGAATTTTGTTTTTGTGAATTATTCATTGAGAGGGGAACACAATTTTGGGTAATGAGGATGTATTATGAGGTAAAAATGTTCTGGTGGGATGAACTAATGGAATAAGCTGTTGGTTTTAAAGAGTTTTGACTCAATTGTTTCAAATTCGCTAACTTTGACAATAGATTTAATTGATTTTTTATATGTTTGACCTCATGATGACATACCCGAGTCGAGGATTTGGTTCTGATTGGACGTACACAGGTCTTTCAAGATCTCTCCAGACCTAGATAGATCTGGTAAGTCCTAATCAGGTCTGCGACGTACTTTTCCAGAGACCTTTCGAATCCTCAGTTCTTTTCGGTCCTGAGAAGTCCTCCTCGATGCTACCGAGAACGCGTGATTTTACGAGCGGGTGAAGGGGAAGGCATGTATGCGGAGGGTCGAAATTTGTAGCCAACTAGGAGACAGGGTTGCAGAATATATTTTAGCCACCCTCATCTCTCCGTTTGCAGGCGGTGTTTAAATAAAAGTGATTTTCGGTTTTTCCCGGGGAAGGTCGACTTTCGCCAAAATCGAATTTTTTAGCCGGGTGAACGTTGATTCCAACTATTTAAGCGACGGGCTATTCAGAACTCTCAAAAATATGTGGAAAAAGTGAAAACTGAAAAAAAAAAATTTTCACCGGGGGCCACAGCGTCAGATTTTCGGTTTTTACTTGGAACAGTGGTCAGATTTGTTAACACTTTCATTTTTTATTTGGATAATGCATGCAAGCGTAGCGACAAGAGTGGCTAGAATAGATTCTGCAACCTCCTCCCCTTGGGTAAAAATGTCAAGCCTCCACATACATGCATCTCCCCTCCACCCTCNACTTGGAACAGTGGTCAGATTTGTTAACACTTTCATTTTTTATTTGGATAATGCATGCAAGCGTAGCGACAAGAGTGGCTAGAATAGATTCTGCAACCTCCTCCCCTTGGGTAAAAATGTCAAGCCTCCACATACATGCATCTCCCCTCCACCCTCTCGTGAAACGTCGATTTTCGAGATTAAAAAAAAAAACAATAATTGCATTTTTTATTTCAATACCGCATGAGTAAACAGGGATATGAACGCAGATTTAATATAGGCCCATAGAATTACGGGGACCGGCAAGGATTTGGAAAGTCTGAATACAAGTCCTGCTTACACCTAACAAGTTCTGAAATGGGACATAACCAGAGGTAGAAAGGTCTCGGAAGCACTTGGGAAGAGGCTTCCCAAGACCTATTCAGTTCTAAACGAAAAGACCTAAGTAGAACTTGTCAGGTCCAATTATTCAACTCGGGCATGACCGGTTTGCAAAGTATTTAATGAATTGATAGATGCATTGCAATATTATACTGTTAGAATTTTTTTTTAATTATTAGTAAGATTAATAATAAAAAATTACTATCAATGTTTCAATAACATCTATAATTTTCAGTAGATTAAAAATTCAGGGAAATTGTTGCTTGAATTTTCAAATAATAACTTTCATCATCACGTGGAGCTGAAAATTGCAATTCCATTTCAATACTCCAGAATTCAACTGATTTTTCAATAATAAAATGCATGAAAATTTCATCTGAATGAGTGGTTATTAAAAAATTCAAAATTTTTTACTTCAAATTTCAGGAGTAATTTCCTAACAACGTAAGGGATTTTGTAAATTTTGAAATATAGATGGAATCAATAAATAAATAAAAATGATGGAATCAAATTGCCCTGATCATGTCCTAATGACGGAGTTATTCAATAAATGTCCGGGTTTTTCATGAATATTAAAGGAACCAGCGCAGAGATGACCCTAAAACTCAATCGACAATTTCAAAAAACGTCGTCTCAACCTCAAAAATAAAATAACGCCCCAGCATTTCCGTGTTTACCCCCAAACCATCCTTAATAATATGAGCACCCTCCGGTATCACAAAACCGCCAATATCAATTTATCTGAAGGGCCCTTAAGCCGAGGTATACCGAGAGCAGTGCCATCCCCACGTAGTTGCATCCAATGCAACAACGGATACGTCGCATTAAACGACTCCCCACTGTGACTCAAGAGTCTCCCCAGTACGAGTCGAGGAAAGAGATACCGAAAATAAAAAGAAGTAATAAGGAGGGTGGGCAGGGGAATACAGACACAAGTACAGTTGAAAGTGAGAAAGACACTCACCCCTTGGAGAGTAGTTTCTGTCCTCACCCAAGTAGAACGGCCCTTGGCGCACCACAATCTCGTGGACGATTATGGCAAAACTGTAGACGTCTCCTTTCTGAGTACCCTCAGGCGGTGGCCTCTCCATCCTCAACAACTCGGGCGCTGTCCACAGTTGTTCTGAGAAATGAAAAAATAATACTTTGAGAATTACTTTGTATTTTCTTTTCGGTGTCATCTGGATTATTGCGCAGCTGAAGTTTTTGGAAATGTGAGATGAGGAGGAAAGTTCAACTTTGGGTAGTGGTTTAGGGGAATATTCGAGTTTGGAGTTTTGAGAGGAGAGCAAATACTTTGGGAAGACAATCGCTCCCGTCCGTATGTCAATGTACTTCCTCAAATTCCTCTTTGAAATCATAAATTCGTCTGAAATATTAAAGAGGCGACACCGCAAATGCTGTTGTTCCCTTTTCGTTCTTTTACTGTTCTAGTTATTTGCTCTTACTTTTCTGCTCATGACTTTGTCATTACTTTATATTTGTGCCGCATAATGTACAGTGCATTATATTCTGAAATAAAACTGCTCAGTTGAGTGAAATTCTCAAAGGAGTGTTGAACTCCTTTTATTATTAATTTAATCCAAAGATATCTTCGCGAATTTTTGAAATAATTTCTTTTGTCATAGAAAATCGAACGAATTCAATAAATTTATAACGTAAACAAAATTCGGTCTGCAATATATTCATGGTCAGCTATTCCCTCCACGTTTTCCCTCGCATACCGTATCACAAGAAGAAAAAAAATCCGACTTTCCCCTGAATTTCAATGTAAAATCCCGATACGCCCTCGTGTAATATTAGAAATAGGATTGAATCCAAGTTTGCGTTATGCATCGGAGTAATTTCCCCAGGAAGAGAGAGCCTCTCCCCCAACTGGTGTTCACAAGCCCGAGTCATTTTCCCCAGTTCGTGAGGCACGTACACGTTGAATAAACGAACGGTATGAATAAATACGAAATGAGTACGTAGAGCGTGATTTTTGAGTAGTAGTCAAGGAGTGTGCGTCTTACTTCTCCAGTGGGCGTAGCTATCCTTGTCGTCGTCAGGATCGTTGGGCCACGGCTTTCGCAGTGCGTGAAGACCGAAGTCGGTGATTTTGAGAACGAATCTTGAATCGACGACACAGTTTGAGGATTTTAAAGACCCGTGGCTCTTTAATTCAGAGGCGTGAAGGTACGCCATTCCTCTAACTATGTCGTGGATCAAAGAACCTCGGAAGACTCGGTCCAACTTGATCTGATCGTTCTCCAGAATGTCCTGAAGAGTGAGAGGAGAGACGAAAAGAAATCGTGAGATGCGATTTCAAATTCTTACATTTCGCAATGTAATTAAAAGTAACTTAATGCAATCCCCAAACAGACGCATTAAAAAGCAATGCTAAACCGAATTGTCAATCAATAATTATTAATAATTATTAATTATTAATCATTATTCCTTTCCCCACAAAAATTTAGTCATTTCTCTCAAATTACTCTATTATTTGTATGAGATTGTTTATTTGGGGTGATTTATATGGGGTTTATCCGTAATTTCGATGAGATTATATCAACTGACCTGGAGTGAACCCTTCGGGCAGTACTCAGTTAAAAGACAACAGTGCGGTGGTTCAACGCAAGCACCGTAAAACCTCACCAAATGATCGTGCTGAAGGTCCTTCATCTGTAACAGTAGCAAACCGACCATCCACGTGAATAAAACTACCTGTCGCATGCAACCGAGAGCGAAGAAAAAAAACCATTTACAAAAGTCAGAAAATAACCTGGAGTTGTCCATCCCATTTTCCCTGGCAAAATGAAAAAAATAAAATCCCCGAAAAGCCCGCAATATCGAGTGTTATTAAGTAAATCGATAAATTTGTTACCAACCCTTTTCAACTCCAGCAACAATGGCCTCGATATTTCCACTTTGTTTCTGGGGATTGGCTTTATGGCGACCTTAGAATTCTGTAATGAAAAATTTCAATTTACTTGTTTTTTTGTGCAACTTTTTCCCTCCGTATTTTCATGGGGATATTAAATCAAACTAATTGGCAGAGTCGGGGGAAATGTCTCGAGGGCAAGAGGGCTTAATCGGTCCGGCGAAGAAATGAAATATCTCGTAACGAAAGGTGGAGGCGGAAGGTAAAGCTGACAAGAAAGTGACGAGGAAATGTATCTGGCGAGGGAGAAAATGCTCGCATTGCCATTCCTCTCAGTTCTGAATTTTTCTCATTTAAAAAATGACGAAAATTCAACGAATTCCACAATTTTTTTGAGCTCTTCATAATTTAGGAAATGAAACGATATTTATTTACCTTGTAAATAGCAGTTGGGATGTAGACATTTCTGTCGACACCTCCAGCAAGGCTGATATTGTCATCCGAGTAAATAGTCTGAAAATAAAGTACCTCCTGTACAAAGGAAAAACAATTATCCCCGTCTCCATGTTTATACCCCACACCTTTTTCCTGTTGTTGAAAAGCAAATGGTGTCTCTGGGGCATAAAAATGAGATTCATCCCGCTGCAAAATTTAATAGCCAAGCCCTTTGCAAGTCCCTTTGACAAAGTGTTCCGCAGAATTGGATTATCAAATAAATTTCTCACCGCATTCTTCTCCTCACGGCAAATATAATATCAGACATGAAAGGTGGAGAATTGAAAACTAGGGACCAGAACAATATTTACCAGCTGACTTCCACGCTGCTTGTTCCCAGTGAGAGAGTACATGGATCCCCTTGTCTTTCTCGGTGCCATGACTATCACGTCCTCCCAATGCACTTTCCACGTCATAGAAGCGATTTCTGCCTCCAACTTGTAATGCCTGAGGAGGAAAAATGAGTGAATGAGGAAACGGATGGGGACGGAGAGGGAGATTTATATCTGTATACACTCAAGAGGGTAAACATTTTTTACTCCTCAGGCCCTTTCATTTTACCCTATTTTCCGAAGTTAAAATTTTCCGCTTCCCGCCGGGCATAAATACACCTCGTCAAAGGATTAAAAAATCCAAACCGCATAATCCACTGGCGGATTTTCACTGCACGAATGCAACCATATTCATCTCGATCATTTTCAATTTAATGGGGAAAGTTAGTAGATCAGAGTTGAATTGTAATTGGATTGTGAGAAAATTCTGCCCATCTTGGCGGTTAAATTATTCAGATTGATGAAAAAATGGTTTTTCCGAGGATTAAATATACAATTGATTAATTAATCAATCCATTAATTCATGCAACAATTCATTAATTACATTTTCAATGCTGAATATTACCAAAATATGAAAAATGCAAACTACATAATCCACTAGTGAATTTTCACGTCACGAATAAAATCAAATTCATCTCTATAATTTTCAATTATTCATGTCGATAAAAAATATGTATTCTGGGAATTAATGACATTGAACATATTAGCAAAATATTAAAAAATCTAAATCCCATAATCCACTAATGAATTTTCCCGTCACGATTAAAACCAAATTCATCTCCATAATTTCAAATTTAATGTTGAAACTTATTAGGTCATAGTTGCAATGATTCCAATAGCATTATGAGAAAATTCTGTCAATCTCGGCGGTTAAATTATTCATATCGCAAAAAAATATCTATTCTGGGGATTAATTACATTTCCAATGTTCAATATTAGCAAAATATTTGCCTCATAAATTCACGTTATTCCCACAATCCAACCCCAGCAGGATGGAATGCATTAAACTGATTTACATGCACACACCACTGGCATTCATTGCATTATCGATGTGTCCCCACTGGAATTGCAGAAATGAAATTCAAAGTCTCGTGTCTGATAATCCACCGGTTTCACCAGGGAATACAGGGGGATCTTCACGTTGTTGGACGTTGCTTTTATGGCTTTTTCATTTGATCCTGTCATTGGATGCAGTTACTGTTGCCCCCCGAGGTTGGAGGGGGAAAAAAAACATTGGAAATAAATGGCGAGTTTTATTTCTCTGTGCATGGAGAACATCTGAGGAGCTTTTTTATCATCTCTTTGCAGATTCCCTCTGGGCGAGAGGTTTTCATTCAGGCTTGAGGGACATAAATCTTGGAAATGTCAACGTGTGAGCAAGGTACAAAAATCAAATCTCCGGAAATGTCAGACTCATATCCACTTGTCAACTCTTTTATAAGAGAAATGGGAGGGGAAATTATTTTCAATTTTCCTTTGATAATTCAACGTAGACTCAGCAAAACACAACATTTTTGCCACTTGGGGATTAATTTTTTAACGACAGATAAAAATAAAAATTGAAAAATCAACAGAATTCAATACGTTTGGTAAAAATGTCACAAGTTCAGTCTTAATTACAATATTTTTCTTTAGTTTCCGCCGTAAAACTTCAAGTTTTCACTATATTTATCACATTTCATTTTCCCTAAAATGAATTAAATTCATTGAAAATTCCTCTTCGATTAATTTACATGAGAAACAAAAACTAATTAACACTAGACAAACTGAAAATGACCATTCAATGAACTCGATCGACCCATCAAACAGAATGGATGCCATTCCCACATTTTAGTTACTCCGCAAACACGAAAAGTCATCGTGCAAACGCACATCCCCCAGCAATATCTCCCAGAACGTGCAATTAATTCCACTGACGTGTCCCAGCCCTATCCGTCCTGCATGTCGAATGGCCTCACACGTTACCCCTATGCAATGCACCCAGGTGGCCCTAGTTATGTGTATCGAAAATCCCATGGCAGATGTACGAGGCAATCCGATACAGAGAAGTGTCTGCCGAAAGCTGCCCCAAAATCCGAATCCACTGTTCATAATTATGTGTCTGTATCTCCCCTGGGCCGACGACATCGAAATGCCCCGGAATGCAGCGCCATTTCCAGTAATCAATGGACAAATTAACGACTTTTTTCTGCTACTCTCGAAGCGATTGCCATCTCAACATTTAATTTCGCGTCAATTTATTTTTCTATCATTCGCAGTCATTCGTTTCGCTCGCGCTTCATTTACCCGGGGAAATTAAAAGTTTTTCATTTCCGGGATAAACCGATTGAAAATTTTTTTTCAACTTGTTTCAAGGATATTGAGTATCAAATGTTGTCCGTTCGAAATGCATAAATTCCAGAAAAAAAAGGAAAAATAATTCCTCCAAATTATGTATTTCCTTTTTATTTGCATTAAACCATATAGTATACATTATATATAATATTATATTATTATATCATATATATTAGTATATATTACATATATTATATGATATATACATAGACATCATATTCCATTACTTGATAAACGGAATAGAAGCTTCAAAAATCGTTACACTGTATTTTTTAAATTGGAAATATTTCTTTGCTGGCATCTGGGGCTCGGAATTAATCATTATTATTCGAAATATTTACGGAATCTTAATAGAAAAGTTATTTTATGTCAGGGGACCGGAGCAAATCCTCGGTTGATAAATGACGACAAGACTGATGTTCCTCATAAATCCCTAATCTCCCACATTGGGGGGAAAATGTTGAATATTTTTATTTTCATTTTTATTCTCGCCACGGAAAAAACGAATACTTCTCAAATCCTCGCAAATCCTCTCAAATTTACTGTCAGCAGTTCGGATTCTAAAATCTTCGATTCCTGTCACGAAGGAGTGGCGCGAACCTATTTATCTGCACTTACATCTACAGTTTCTTCCATCATTCTTAACGATGACGAGCAGTCTGGGGGAAAAATCTGCTTTGCTTCCACACATGAGGATAATTCTCACCCTCGCCCCCCGCAGTCCCTCCGTTAAGACTGTTAGGAAGTTGGGAGACGAAGAAATTCTTTACTGATAACTGTAATGCGACAAGAAGTCGGGAAAAGTTGGTTTTGTCCATCGATCGAAGGGCCTCCACTTCCGTAACTTCGTGATGTGCGACAGGTGCTTTTGCCAATTTTTTTCCTCACATTTCTCAACTTTATTTTCAAACTTGTTTCTTCTGCACCAATATTCGCGATATTTTCACATTAACGTTGGCGTCTGGAGACGGAAGTGAGAAGTATATTACGTTTCGAAGAATCAAATTTCTTTCTCACTTTGAGTTGGGATTCGCAGAATGCAGCTATTCAGAGTTGTAATGGAAAAGGAATTGCAAGCTCCCAGGTAACGATTTGCAACTTGAGCAGTGAGGAGGTAACAAAGGTATTCTCAGACGAATGCTTGACTCCAACTGGATGCTCTCATAATTGTCATAAGACCCGTAGATGTTTGGAATTAATTTGTCGCTTTTATTCACACGAAAGTGCTTTGAAGTTTCGGCGAAAAAACATTTCATCGCGAATTATATCTCGTTTTCACGTGTTGGAAAACCAATAAATAGGAGAGAAACTCAATATTGAAGGCAGAGCTGTATCCCCGAATTCTGGAAACTCCAGTAATTCATCGGGTATAAACAGAAAATTTTATTCCCCGAACGGACAACATTTGATACTAAATATCCTTGAAACACGGGAAAACAAATTTAGCAGTCGATTTATCCTGGAAATGAAAAACTTTTAATTTCACTGGGTAAATGAAGAAGCGAAAACAAATGGGGGCAGGTGATAGAGAAATAAATTGACGAGAAAATAAGAGTTGAAATGGCAATTGTTTCGAGAATAGCAGATAACTGTCGTTAATTTGTCCATTAATTACTGGAGGTGGCCGAATTATTCCTCGTTTTAATGTTCAAAGCTGTTTCCCTGGGTGTTAGAAACTCCAGTAATTCATCGGTGATAAACGGAGAATTTTATTTTTCGAACAGACAACATTTGATACTAAATATCCTTGAAACAAGAATGCATTTAAAACTCCGTGAATAATCCTAGATTTAATTGAAATTTTCAATTATTTATGATTATTAAAAGATTTTTCTCTAAAATTGGAGAAATAAGTTCTAGACCTCAATAACTTTTTTACTTTACTTTGATTTTTACTCCATAATTTTTTTAGTATATATGATATATAGTAATATGATATAATAATATAATATAATAATATAATATATACTATATATAGTATATAATACATACCATATATGTTTTATACTGTAATTTTTTTAACAATAAAAAAATTTAATACAGTTCTGTACAGTAAAAAAATTGAGATAAAAATTAATGAAAGTGAAAAACGACAAGGTTTTAACTATTATAGCACCCATGGAAAACAATACGCGCGCTTCGCACGCGCCCTGTTCTCGTTCTTTCAAATAATTCCAAAATTGTGTTCATGTCATTCCATATCCCCAAATTAAAAAAAAAACACTAATAATGCTAATTATCCTATTTACCTGTAAATGATGACTGATACGACAACAAGTCCAACGACAATCGAGCTGAGAACAATGGACAGAATAGCGTATCCCGGCAATGCTGCAGGAATGAATGAATTATGAGGATTCGTTCATCCGTTAAATCATCTAATTATCGTCGTAACCGGGGTTTCAAAGACAGACCTGAAATCCCTCATTAATACTCACTATTGTCCGGGCACAACGATCCGTCGTATCCGCATTTAGGTGTGTCAGGGGGTGGCTCCAATCTACCCCCAGACCAGTGTATCCGTTTACCAGGCACATACTCCAGAGTTTTATTAGCCCCGTAATAATTTGCAACGATCTGGATGAAACAGTTCAACTGAGTTGATTGCCCTACAACACTCTCGGGTGTGGGGATAACTTTGCGGGTATGGTGGATAAACGGAGCAGGTGATTATCTCGGTTTTAGGGGCAACGGGGGCGGGGGAAGAGAGAAAGAGAGAGAGATAAAATCGGGCCTCTGGTGGGGTTCACTTACCTCGAATTTTGAGGTTTCGGGATTCATGTCTAAAAGTGAGTAGTCAGCTAGTCTATCCCCATTCTCATCGATCGTTACGTCTCCGGTTATGCCTTCAATGCAAATACAAAGGAAATACATCATTTGGAGGAATTATTTTTTTCTCGTTTTTTTGAAATTTTCAATTATTTGTATTTCAGTCCCTCAATAACTTTTTTACTTTACTTTTATTTTTACTCAGGATTTTTTAGTTTTTACTTTTCACTTATTACCGTTGTTTATTTCATTAAATTTTAGAAATGTTTCTACTGAAATTAAGTGATTAGTTCCTTATTCTCAGCTTTATGTCTTCTAGAACCACTAGTTCCTTGAAGAAAAATATTTTGTAATTTTTGTGTCTATTGTTACTCGATTATTCATAATAAATTATATTTGAATTCAGAATAAAACTTCGCAAATGCGCTCAGAAACGAAATGCTAAAATCGTGGAATTTATTCCGTATTGAGCTCCTCGGAATCTCCACAATTCGTCTAAATAGTTTTTTTAATAAAAAAAAAATGTAGCAAATGTCCCCATTCAGTATCTTCATTCTGAAAACTAGAAACCATTTTTCTCTATGAAGAATAGTGCTATATTGTGGTATTACTTCCCCTTTTAAATCTTCATTCTGAATAACATGCCAGGATATACGACCCTAATACCAAACATTGAATGTCAGTGTATAATTCTTGAGCAACCACTAAGAATGATGGATATCTCCGGCCCCCTGATGTAATTCAGGTAGCCATGAGCCATCCTCCCCCAAGCGGAACATATTTTCTCTCTTTATTGTGGGGAATAGCGACCCCGGTGACTCCTTGTTTTGGATTTTCCACCACATGTGGCAGATACTCTACCATCATCCCCTCCCTCCCTCCCTCCCTTCGTGTAAATCCTACTGGATAAGCCGTGATGAATGCAAGTGCCACGAGGGGTGAATAGAAAGTTATCCGTAAGGATGATGGAAGATGCCGTGAATTCTCTTGCCAACAATTTTGAGTAATCTCCGTGAAGTGATACACTCTCAAAAATTTTTGGGGGAAATTTCGAGAAGAATTGGTGGAAATTTTGATTGAGTGATAATTTCGCGGAATTATCCCTTGAAAATTAAGAGATATCAGGAATGTTCAGATGCAATTCAGTGTGACTTTACTGAATATTCATGTTTTTACTGCAAAATTAACAAAGCTGGAAAATTCTCGTTTTCTTGTTGCTTTAAAATTTGGAATTTCATTAAATTTTCAGAGAAATTTTAAATTTTATGATTGTTTTTCCTGTTCTTTAACGAACAATGTTGGCTAATCTTCACTGCAATAAAAAAAAATCTAAATTTCGATTAAGTGATTTTTCTGAAATTTCAAGTGATTTCCTGATTAAAATAAAAAATGGAAAACTTTAAATTTCAGTCCAATTTTCCCATGAAAATTGAGAGATATCAGGAATGTTCAAGCGAAATTCATTGTAATTTGGTACTGAATATTCATGTTCTGATTAAAACATGAGAAATTTCATGAATTTATTTCCTGAAATCGAATCCAACGTCCAGAAAATTTCAATTTCCCTCAACAAAAGCACCCACAAGATCAATTGCACAATAATTCAGAGCCACGACTCCCCGAAAACCCAAAAGTTCGTGTACTCACCCCTGAAGCTCTTCCCCCACATTCTTCTCGTCAAGTTTCCTCCATCGAGGTTCACCTCACCGGGATTTTCGGGCAAACTCTCCTTGAGTGCCAGAGCATAAAGGAACACAGCGTCGTAAAAAGCCGCGACAAACGTTGATAGCAAACTACTGCCAAACGTGAAGTTGTATTTGCTCTGTGCCAGTGCTTTAACTTCCCTTGAAAAATTCAGATACTCTTCATTATCCGGCGTGCGAGCTGTTACCGTTAATAACGACTGATACGCCTTTCGCGCTTTCTCATTGCGTTCGTCAGTGTCTCCCTCCATTCTCCATCTTTCCTTCGAGTTATTATCACTGAGAACAAAAATAAAAAGCGAAATAATAGGGATATGTTCCGAGATTTTTCACTCGGGAAAAAATTCTATAGGAAAACCCAGGGAATTCAGTGGAAAATTCCATCGATTTTCTATTGAAAATTTTAATTGTTTTTGGCCGATTCTCTTCTCCGTATTAAAAAAAATAAAATATCTCCAATAGAAACTATTTCATAAAAAAAGTAATAAAACTCCATCTTTCTACGAAACTTTTTATATTTTTTATACAGACTCTTCCACATGAATTTTTCAAGGTTTCTCCACTCTATTTCTCTTCTATTTTCCTTCAATTTTCGTCTCAAAAAATCAAAATCAAATAAAATAAAATTCTGCAATTTCCCAATGTCAACTTCTCAAATTTTCGCCAATGAATTTAAATAATTTCTTCCTAAAAAATGTCAGGGAATATTCCTACTGTTTCAATGTCCCGATCACCCTTGATCCGCCCGAAGGTCAATCAATAAAATCCAAAAATGTCGCGTTATTTTCGGGTATAATGCCCCTGACTTATCCATGAGCCAATCCACCCCCAAAAATAGCTGTACCGGGGCAGCAGTCACATCCCGAAAACTCCTATTTCCAGTGATAAAGAATGACTGCCATCAGCAACCGATGGAGTGTCTTTGTGACACGCGACGTTTCTATTTCAATCATATCGACTCCACTGAAGTCTTCCTCACTGATAATAAAGGCGGACCGACCGAGACACTGAACGAACATATCGGCCTTCATGATCTATGAACGAGCGTCTCAGTGAGGCTTTTGTTCACGTCATTGGAGTACTTACCAATGCAGAGAGATTATTTTTTCAATGCCCCCATCCCCCGGATTTTTCAAAGGATTTTTATATCTCAAATAGCTTGATTACTCCCTTTGTGGCATTAAAAAATTGTCCGAGGAGTTTAATTAACAACTAGACAAGGGAGAACAGTGGAATCATTTCCCCGAAGTTAACCAGAAATTCGATAAAACGTTCATCTCTGCATAAAGCCATTTTCAACTAGTTCAGCCCCGAATAACTGTGGAAAGGCATTTGAAACATTGAGATCTGCCAGTGCGTGTGACGAACAAATGAAAGCATCACGCAGGAGCGGTGACACGTGTGATACTGGGAAAAGGCCTTTCAACTTCTCCTGGGTTAATCGAATCAACTAGACACACGAGCACTCCCAAAGTGCTAACTCACACTTTCAACCACTCGACATCTAACCCGTCCCTTCGTGGCAGTTTCCACAGTTTTTTCAACAATTTTACCGGGGGTGGATTAGGGTACTGGAGCTGACAGTAACAAGTATCTTGCATTTATCTTGTTGGAAAAGGTAATTTTATTGTGCATTGCATTGAAGACTCTCGCGAGAGTTATGGATGGGGCTATTTCAGGTCTCAGAGTGAATTGTGAAAGTTATTTATAAGAAGAAAATTATTCCTGAGTAATGATTATATGCTTTCTGGTATTTTTGAAGATTTATATATTTTTTCAGCTAATTCTGCACTTTTCCGCAACTGCCACAATTTAATTTTAAAATTCTTGTGTTCTTCTGTGATTTATTAAAAATTTATTGTTTTATTATTTATTAATTTAAAAATAATAACTTAATAAATAAAATAGCTTGCGAAACTCCTGGCATTTTATAAACTCAAAAATAAATTAAACCCATGCGTAATCTTGGTTTAAATCTGAAAACTCATTTTTCAGCCAATTCTGCACTTTTAATTCCGCAACTGCCACACTTTAATTTTAAAATTCTTGTGTTCTTCTGTGGCTTATTAAAAATTTATTGAAGGATTATCCAAAGTATCTAAACTAGTCGTATTACCCAATTTAAATAATTAATTTAACGCCGTAGGAAAGTTTTTAAAAATTTTTCATTCATTCCTTCAACAAAAATAAAAACTTAATAAATAAAATAACTTGCAAAGCTCCTGGCATTTTATAAACTCAAAAATAGCTTAACCCAATGCGTAATCTCGGCTCAAATCTAAAAACTCATTTTTCCTCCTGAAAATAAATAAAAATGTAACTCACCTAGATGACAATTCAATCGAGAAGAAGACGTACTCTCCAGAGTCCACCATGCCCAGCTCCTCAGCTGCCAGCAGAATCTCCCGTATCGTCGTGGAGTTGGCGCACATAACAACGACTGAAACCCACAGAGAAGAGGGAAAAAATCCCAGCATTAGAGGACTACCGCAATTATCGCAATAAAAATATCGTTGAGATTGTAAAAAAAAGTTTACAAAGACGATAACTAAGTATTCTTTTCAACTTGATACAAGAGGTTAAAAAAAAAACTATTGAGTGTGCAGAGCAAAAGAGGGATTGAGTCGAGCTCGAGAAGCATTTGCCCTCAGTTTGGTGTTCCATTTTACTTTGAAGTGGATTTTCCAGGCTGATCGAGTTTGCCCACTTTTCGTTATTCAGTTCACGGCTGCTCACTCGCGCGATATTGTGGGGTGCACCGGCATTCATTATTATATTGAGGCGAGGTGAAGTGCAAATACTCAAGATATCTCCACTGCAATTCTTCGAACAGAATGAGATGGCTCTGTTCAATGTTTTATTTTTCACTCCCTTTCGACGTCAGTCATTTTTTGCCGATGACTCTGCACATGTCGAAGACGTACTATTATTCCAGGTATAAATAACGTTTCAGATGCAGGCTCTATTGTTACTGGGATCCTTTCCCTTCTAACTAGACGACTGGAAATTCAATGCAAAGTGCACTGGGATGTATATCAAACACCGAGGGAATACAAACAAGTGAGAGGCGGAGAGATTCGACCTTTGTCTTTACGTAGCGAGTGGTGCGACATGGCGCTGAGCACTCTCGAGCCATCCCGAAAGCTTTGGGAATATTTATTGTGAAGGGGCTTAGGTTGAAGGCAATACCATCGAAGTACTCTCAGTATTTTGGAAAATTAAATGTCAAGTAGAAAGAAAAAATCATTTTTCAGTTGAGAAAACGATAAGAAAATAAGAAAATTTTTTTTTTCAGTTCTTCACTTCACTTTTTCTTCCATTCGATTATTCTAGCCCAAATTATGTCTAAATTAGAACTAAAATATTGCACAATGTTCATTTTTATGATAAAAAAAATGAAAATTTTAGATGTGTTTTATTGAATAAAAGAAATTGGGAAATTTCTTCGTAAAAAAAATTAATGCAAAAATATCCCAATTGTCCTCCCTGTCCTAATGAGGGAGAAGATATTTGCCTTCAAAATACATGGTTAATTATGTCAACCACCAGTCGATTACCCAGAACAAACGAAATGAGTAAATTTACCTGACAATTTGATGAATAAATATTTAAGCAATTACAAACGAAAAGGATGGATTATATGGTAGCACCGCTCAAAGGGAGATTCTGTCCTTGTTCCTAGTGCAGATGACAAAGGTACGAGACATTGAATAGAGCTGGCTGTCAAGGCGCAGGTCTGACTTAACACCACGAATCTAATTCCTAATCAAGTGTCTGTGACACTCGAGCGAGTTTGATCAAACGAGACTCATTCCGGTAATTCATGTGTTGAAATGTTTAAAGGAACTTGTGATAACAATTGAATAATTTTCCGGAGATACATGAACTCGCCCCATCAAGAAGATTATTTAAAAAATATGTAATATGGACCAATTCTATTTTATTTTATTTACTTTTCCAATTTATCAAGAATATATAAAAAATATATATCGAACATATATTTCGTATATTTTTTCAAGTAAATTGGGCCAATTTGAGATATTTTTTAATATATTTTTCAAAATATAAATTTTTCCTTGTGGGCAGACATCCGCATAATCATAATTTTTAATTACAGTTAAATTTTGAATGAGTCAATTGCTGATATTACTCACTAATTTTGTGATTATTGAATTAGCCATCAATTTAAATATTCAACCTTCGAATTACTTCAGCAATCAATAATTGAGAAATTAAAATTACCAATTACTATACTATTTTCAATGAAGATTTCAATGAAGATAAGTAAATTTTAATTATTGTAAGGTGCAACTTCTCGTAATATTACTAAAGTGATGATTGATGCCGATCTGTGCATCAACTCGACTGTTTCGTGAAATTCGCCGGGAAAATAAATGAAAATTCTGAAAGCCTCGAGACATTTCTGGCATACCTAGCGGAAATTCAGCGGGAGTTTCTCCCGCCCTCCGGAAGGACCTTGAGACGTCTCGGAATCCGAGAAATTGTACCGCAGTGGTAGTGACCCCAGACAACGCAGATGGAAAAGCTTCAACCCAAAATGGAAATTATTCATCTATTGATTCATTAAATGTTTGTATTTGCCACCGACAATTCTGTGTATTTTCGTTAGGTACGATTCGAATCGTTAACAGCTAGCGTGACGCCAGTGTCCGAGTTTTTGTCTTTTTAAACTCGTTGGATATTGGTGCTAGGTAAACATTTACAGCGTACTGAATCGTAAAACGAGTTTATTGCTTCTCGACCCAGTGAATGCATCTTTCTTCAATTGCAATGCTGAGGTTTTCAGGAGGAAAACGATTTGTAGGGAGTTTCACTAAAATGGAACTAACATTTTTCGTAAATCCATTGGTAAAAATTCTCTGCTGGAATTTCTAAACTCAAATTTGACGCAAAAATTAATGAAAATGGTAAATTTTCTCTTAATTATTCCACGAAAATGAATGAAAATCAGTGTGCGCGTCCTTGAATTTTTAATTCATCGAAAATTCATGATTTTCCCCCCTGAATCAAATCTAATGTTGCTCTCTTAAAAATTATGACTAAATTGTCCAAGAAATTCTAATTTCTTCCAAAATAAAAAATACGAATCTTCAATCTTAGAAAAGGCTGAGCCACCAGAGACAACTATTAACAATATTTACATTGCAATTATAAAAAATCAGATGATTTACAAAAAAATTTTGAAACTAAATTTATCGAGCAGGACAAACTGAAATTTCATTATTCAGAAAGTCACCCATTGAATAATCGTCAAAACCTCCACCAGAGACGACAATTGTCCCCATCTGCCCCAGTCATATCGCGCTGTAAAACGAGGAAAATTTTTATTCAAATATTTCCCCCTCCCCCCTCCCCTCCACCGCGATAAGAAGACTTAGCATTTGCCGGAGCGCCAACTGTCGCCTTGAACAGAATTTTTCCAAGCCAGAAACACCCAGCCACTGTTCCTCGGTGAATGGATCCACCCTGAATGGAATTTGAATGCAAGAAATACCGTTGGAATATTCGTTGTGATACGATACTGTGGTATCTATTTTTCTCACACATGACGAGACAAATCCAATCTCTTTGCCTGCTTATCTCCCCGTCGAATTCGCACAGCGAGCACAACAAAACAGCAGAGAACAACTCCATCGAGAGAAATAAGTCGAGAAAAAAAGCTGTCGAGAATGAAAAGACAGCGCGAACAAAGTCGATCTCTTCGTTTTTTTCCAAGTCGATCATTCCGAACTTTCCAGACGCAGCTTTCGCCCCCGTTACGTCTCATCGAGTGAAAAAGAACTCGAAGACGAGAAACAAAAGGAGATAAATCAAATAAATCGAAGGATTCCAGAAGTAATGAAGTCCCATTCAATTAATTCAGCACATCGGCGTATTTGAATTGAATACAACTCTTCTATTGGAATTTTTCTATTCATTTAGATTTTTTTTTCTTAAAATCGATGAATTTATGTATTTTTCGCCACGAGAATGTTGTTATTCTACTGGAATAAGTGATTTATTAATTCCCAATGGAGAATTATTAATGAATTCGTTCTCTTCGTCATTTAAACAATAATTTAATCTCTAACTATTTACTTCATTTGATTAAATTTCATTTCAACTCAAGTAAACCATTTCTCCGGTTAGAGTTTTCTTCCCTCAATGTCTTTGGTCCCCGTCAAATGCACTCAACTCCCTGGATTTATTGATACAAGACTCGATTCACTAGACAATAAAAAGTCAGTGGGGGTACATTCAAGTGCAGCCTCGTCTCAATGCAAATATCTAGCAATTGCCAGCCTCATGACTCTCTTACTCCAGCCCTCGAATAATTCAATTGGCACTCGTGGATGCTTGAAACTACCTGAGGCCCTACTTTCCCCTCTGTCTTGCACTCTCGGAGAACTCCTGGTTCTCCGGAGATGAGGGATCACACACCCCAATAATCGCGATAGAAATATTGCGGTTGTGCCTCTGAATTTCGTCCGTTAATACCTAAATTGTTGTTAGAACACAGTGCGGAGGGGAAATGGTAGGAATTTGTGGAGAAAATGTGTTGTGAGTCTTTGGGATGAGGTCCATTAATCTTCCACTCTATCACTTACTGCGAATTTTTTTCTACTTTTCTTTATTAAAATGGAGAGAATGGGTCTATATGAGAATGAATGATCTTTCATTTTCTCTCGCTTTCGTTGAGAGGATTAAGTTGAATGATTCTATTGTTCAATTTTTAGATCACATGGATTAACGTTAATAATTGCTCATCAGCAAAAATATTTATTAAACGATGTAAAATGAAATGAATTGACGAGAATGAATAATAAACGTAACAAGCACTAAATAAAATAATAATAAAAATTATTCGACAGGTCTGAATTATAATCTCGATATTTAACCGTTAGAAAACATTTTAAAAATATGAAAAAAAATTAAAATTTACTGTTGGACGAAGACTGATAAAATAATTAAAAAACTGCAATTAAACAATCAATTTTTCACTGTAAATTTTTTTTTCGGAATCCTAACAAATTTATTCATCTTCAGAATTTTACCAGAAATCGATTAAAAAATTTCGATTATTCATTTATAAAAAGCGAATGTTTAAAAAAATGATAATTTAGTACAAAGTGTAATCTGAATTTCGCACGCCATTTAATTGAAAAATGTGTATCAAACTGCAAAATACACTTGATACCCTTCAAATCCTTGAAAACCTCTCCAGAATGTCCTGACACCCAGAAAAATTTCCTACAAAATTAACCCTTTTGTCAAAATTATCACCGGATACGGCGAAAAAACGACGCGTTTAAAAACCCAAAACTTTAAAATTTTCGATCGCCTAAGAAAGAATCCAATTGATTAGCCAAGTGAAAATACCTGAGCCCCCAACAGTGAAACATCAAGTCCCCCCAGCCAACTAAAATCCCATTCCCCACGGAACACGTACGAACGGAACTACCGTGATGGGTCAAATGGGACATAAAGTTTGAGTAACGTGCAATCCCGTCGTGAGGTATACCAAACTCCTATGCTAACCGTAAATTGGACCTCCAACGTGTGTACAGCCACACTCGCCGGCCCCACTGTGGTTTATCCCCGCGCGATACATGTAACACACACGCCAGAAGGTGACGAGGGTTCTCCATCTTTTCACTACGCATAAACAAACACCCTTGACCTATCCATCAACTACTGTCTTACCGAGCGACGAAGTGGGCTTTTATGTGAATGAAAAATTGAGGGATATACGGAGAGACTGAAGAAACTATGACAGTGAGATAGACTTCATGCAGATGCAGATGAAAATCGTTCAAACTTTCCATAAATAAAAATTTGGCGCTTGAAGAGGAAAAAAAAAATTCATTCTCAAGAAAAATGTCAGACATTTGTGGATCAATAGCTCTTGACTCTGAGAATACTTCTCCAAGTGGAAAAATTAATTCTTTAAATAGCCGAGGAACTTTAGTTAATTAGAATAGCCCAGAGTGGGCGTTAAATAGCACTTGAAACCAGCAATTTACGTATTTTTTAAATGGCTGCAGTTTAACTGGATTTTTCCTATCCATTTTCATAATGTTTAAAAATATAATTAGAAATGTAATCCAGAGAGAACGGCATAGGTCGAATTAAAGAGGAAATAACGGCTGAACTACGTAATTGCTCTCTAATTCAGCGATTCGTGTTGGAAAGTTTTGCCGGTGAGCGGGGAGTTATATCAGTGTTATAAAAATTTACAGCGAGACGATACAAACTGAATTAACCCGAGCGTTTACAATGTAAAACGGCAGTCTGACACCGTCCGGGGTTAATCTACTGTGACTCCTGGGGAGGGGGAGAGAGAAGATGGCGCTACACGAGTTGAATACGTGCACTGAAGACATCTTCGGATCTAAATTCAACGCGAAGTTCGCGGAGAACAACAGAAGAGAGAATGAAAATAAGAGAGGGAAACTAGAAGTTGAGGAGTCGAGAATGCAAGAAACTAGGAATTTGTAGAGAAAACGAAAAACTGAACAATTTTTTCTTTTTGGAACTCAGGGACTTACCCCAGACACGTCCGAGGCGCTCGTTAACAATCTCACGATCTACGAAAAAAAATAGAGGAGATACCTGTGAGCAATTCCACGTGAAATTCATGGGTTCTGTGAACGACATTCAAGGGTTTATCTAATATTTCGAATTAAATATAGATTTTGGTTTTACCAGGAAATCGGCGTGAATTAATTGGACTGAGGATAAAAAATTCAATCTCTCTGAAAATAAATTGATGGTTATTGATTTGTGTCAACGAAAATGGTTTAATTGTGGGAAATAAATAATTCATCCATTCAAATAAATCCTCGATTGGGAGTGGAACATCAATTGAACTCGTGATAAAAATGTTTTTATGTCGGAACATAATTTTTTTATCGAGATTGAGTTGTTCTATCCATTTCAACAATATTTTGTTTTCAAGTTGATTCGTAATCGCATGAAATGAGTAATTCATTCACTCCGTTTGTTAAAAATATCTTCTCCAATTTTTCTCAAAGAATTAAATTTTAAAAAATTTAGACTTAAAAAAGCACTTGAGCTAATGTAAAAAAGTGTATTTTTTTCGCACAAAAAGTTTTCGAGGAAATGATTTAGTGACGCCATTAAACTGATAAGACAAATGTTTTAATATTAAAACATCATTGTTTTATCATCAAGATTTGCGATTATACAGCACTAATGAAATTGTTCTACGAGGATATGAAATGCCAGTGTAACAAGAGGAAGATCACAGCTTATCGTAGTGGTGATAAAACCAACGACGAGTTTACTGCTGACTGTTAAATTTGAAAGCCAAGGATGAGCAGACGCTTGGACTCCCTCGACTCCTGACTTGATGTGGACGTGTAATTAAACAAGTTTATGCTTATTAAGTAATAACTCGGGCTCTCTCGTTTTTCTCATGTCCCTTTTGTCCTCTCAATCTCAGAATTTATTTACCAGGACTTCTAGAGGGTACAGGAATTTGTTGGCAAGATTATTGAGACCCATAACCCGATAATTGCATTTTTATTTCCATAAAAATGAGGGAGGAAGATGTTTTACATTTATGGGTTTTCCTTGGAACAATGGACATGAATATTCCAGGGAGAGGTTCAATTTTCTCGGGGAATTTCTCGACAGGGGGAATTAATTGACCCGAAATAGACCTTTCCGATAGTTAATGTCATGTTAACTCATTTCTTAGGAAAATACAATTTTGTTTCTCGGAATAGACTTCTTGAAAATTTTTATCAAGTGACAGTTTCATTGAAATATTAAGGAATTTTGTAATAAAAAATTCCCAATTCGGTTGACAATAAATCAGAAAAATTGAGGTAGATATTCTTGAATGTTTAATTAATTAAAAATTTAGAGTAATTTAGTAATTTAATTGAATATTCGTGTTGTGATTGAAAAAAATTAAATTACAATTTTTTAAAATTCACTGTTAGGAAAAAAATTGACTAGTAATTCTCAGGCATGTGACGTTGAATTTTGTTTGAAGGGAAAAGATAATAAATTTGTAGAACTCAGTGAAAATTCAATGAATTTCCAAATACCTGAGCAGCAGAGGCACGATAATTCCCCAATTTACTTGAATTCCCAATCAAATCATGAATTACGCAAAATTTTTAATTCATAGAAAATTCAAGAATATATTTATCTGAATTTCCCTGACCTCAATTAATTTTCGTGGAATAATTGAACTAAAATTTACAGTTTCCATTGATTTTTCCGTGAAATTTTGAATTTTCACCACCAAGTGTACCGGAAATTTCAGAAAAAATATTTTGAAATCAGTTTTGGATACGCCCTATGATAATTGCAACTCCCCATAGCCCATTATCGATAAAAATCGATGGAAAATTCATACAACTCACCCACGTACCCGCCGCATTGCAGATGTAACGATGATCAGGGTGAAAAGAAGAGTTTCCAGAAAAAGAGAGAACTCAGGAAACCGAGGAAGATGCGATTGAAAGGGGATATAACATCCCTCGGATCCCCTGCCCTGTGCTTTATCGCTCTCAATATACGTCTTCTCAAACGTTTCATTGCCCAGCTCGTGTAGATATGAGAGGAATAAGAATATAACGAAAATAAAATGAAAATTGTACGACTGAGGAGGAACAAATGGACCATTCGAGTCACTCGAGTTGATGACATCTTCGTTGATTGACGACAATTTTCAGGAAATTGGGTTTCACGGGATCAATCACACAGAGATATATCTCATTCCATGAGACAATTGATTAATTTTGCAATTTTTCGTTCACGTCAGAGAGGTAAACATGCGGTCCGACACCAAAATTCACTTTCACAATTTTTTCATAGTCTTCCCAAATTTGTAATCAAAGACCATTTATTTGATTTTAGCCTCAATTATTATGTCAAAAATTTCATTCAACCTTCGTCCATTCATTTTAATAAATTTTTTAATAAATAAAATCATATATTAAAGTCAATAAAAATGTTCTAATGATGCGAAATAAGTAATTCATTAATTTCAAGGGAAATTAATAAATAAATTAATCAATTAATTAGTGAAAAGGGGTGGTTTAATTGTGATTTAATTATAACTTCAATGAATGCATTATAACTTCAATGAAAAACTTACTCCTAGCAGACTTGGAAACATAAGTAAGAAGATCCCTGTAGTCTTTGGCACTGTTGGTCTCCTCATTGAAACTCTTGTGTACCGAGCTCTTATTGAGTGCCGTGAACACACCACCGAGAGCAAAATGACATCCGGAATTTCCCTTGCTGCTCTCCATAGCGTGATTGTGATAAATCAGGGCTGCTGTGGTCCAGCCAAAGCCCTGGAGTATTTGCCGGAGTACTTCACCAACTTGACGATGCGAGCCCATCATTCTCGTCAGTGTCTGGTAATGCTCGACTTTGTGACGAAATGGATCCGCTTGCGCTCCTGTTGTCAATACTGGTATGGCCCATACACCCGCGTATCTTGCTACCGGGGCTATCACGTAGTCGCAGACAGGACCGAGAAAGGCGTCTGCATTTTGGCAATTTTTTTTCCTCATTGACTTGACTCCGTTTTATTAAAAATGAGGAATCCAATTTTTTCAGTTATAAATCCAAAGCAGTAATGGACTTGAATCAAACAAGAGTCTTTATTTGGATTAAATAAAAAAACATTTTCAAACAAAACTCTTCATTTGAAATTTTCTGATTTATTTCAATGATAATGTTTCAATTATGTCAAATGAATAATTTATTCACTGGAATTTATTTTGTGCCAATAAATTCGCTCTCCTCGTCATTTAGGCAATAATATTTCTCCTAGATAATAAAGTTTCTCTTCGGATAAAATACAATTTGTTTGATTCAAATAAATTATTTCTCCGGGTGCAACGAAAAAATTATGATAAACTTCATCTCCAAATTTCATTCATTGGATTTTCATTTCGCCTCGACATCCATAAAATTCTGACAGAATATCCCATTTTTATCAATTTACCGGGATGAAAATTAAAACCCCAGAGCTGTCGAAAAAAAAAATCGCCAATTTTTTTCGATTACGCGATGGAGACTCACCCCATCCACTTCAATTTCCCGTCCAATCCATTCCCGAACGAAATTTCATTGACACAGAGTAGGAGCCCATCGTGCAAAATTATGAAAAAGTAATTTGACTTTTCCGCGATAATGAGAGAACTAATTAAATGGCCTGATTAATTAGTCGGCCCAGTGAGTCATAAAAAAATCGAAAGTGAAGAAGTTTTGAGGCGAAGCCTTCGGCGCGGACAGTCAGGCAATTAGAATTTCATCATCACTGTGTGAACTTATGAAAGGGAGTTTTTGTTTTTTCTTTTTTTACTCAAGTTTCTCTCAACTCCAAGGGCTGGTGACGCAACAAGTGTATTATGCGCGTCGTCACTCCCTTTGGGGTAGACCCTGAATCATTTTGAATCTCGAGGGGCTGTGGGGGCTGACAGACTATTATCAGATGAATATTTCCCGAATTTTCGTCAATGGTCACGCAACAGATAAATTTAACTCAACTCTTTGAATTATTCAAGGCTGCAAGGTGAAAAAACTGAAACGGGATTTATTATTTTACAACAAACAACTCGTTTGTGAGATAAATGAGCGATTACTCCTGAATTTTTACTAAAAAATATTGAAATTATTAACAACAATTAATTCCCATGAAATTTTTCTGTTTTTGTTACCGAGGAATTTATCAATTTCTCGAATTTTCACATTTGCATTTTCTTTTTTAATCCATTAAAAATTCAATTACATCTGATTTTCAATTGTCACAATGAGTCAAGAATTCCAGTTGTCGAGAAATTTCATCTTAAATTAAAATCCTCAACATTAAGAATTTGAATTAACTAAAATTCCCAGTCTATTGTGGATTTTCAGGCGCACTCCCCTCGCCAAATCCTTTGAACTCCAAAAAAAAAATTCAGCACAAAGTATAACAATATTTCCTCAATTTTTCGACGCGTCTCCCTCGAATTTTTTTATCAGCAAAACCGATAGAGAAAGAAAATCAGTCGAGCAAAAATGGGATAAACGTTAAAGAGAAACTCGTCGGCATTGTTTTTTGTGCACATTTTTTTTCGAACAGAAGGAAAAACGTTCAAAGTGTCTTTGACCACTGGCGGAACAAATGCCTCATGATTTTTAAGGAGAGATTATGGATGAGTACGATGTATCCACCTCCCCATCAGGGGGATCATTCCGCCCGGATGCACGACGATTTTATACATCACCAGCAATATTTCCATTGATTACCCAGCGGTCGGTTTGAAGACATGTGAGGGCCTTCCTTATGAGCTTGGAAGTGCTCGGAGTTTATGGGGATGAAGGACTCGAGTGGCTCTTGACGGGGGACAGACAGGATTCTCCACTTGGCAGGCATCGCGCCTTCGGTCGCCTCCCCGACATCTTCCACAGCCCATCTGACCCCATAAACCCACCTAACAGCGGGGTAACCCAATGGAATTTATCGATTCAAGGGGAAGAGGGGGAGGCGATAAAGGAACTTTGCGCCCTTGATGTGTAAATTTCATCTCGATGTATTTAGAATCTCATCTAGCGGTGAAATTACTCTCCTTTGGTTACGTAATTTTATTGTGACATGGTTGCGGAATTATCGAAATGAAAAAATTCGATTTTCAAAATTGTTTTAAAAATGAAAAAATTGACGTTCAAATTCTCATGAAATTTATGAGTTTATTTGTAGCAATGTAGTTTGAAATGCCATGTAAATTCAATTTTCGTTGAGTATTTAATGATTTGGCAGTAAAATTAAAGTGTCGAATAAAATGAAAATGAAATACGGAAATGGAGAAATGGAGGGGTTGAATTTTTTCATGTGGATATTTCAAGAATAACAAAAATTCCGGAATTAATTGTCAGAATGGGCCGTCACATTCATCTGAATATGAAATCAATTGGAAATTCGCGGCAGCACTCGCTCTATTTTTCACGTATTTTGAGCACTTTCATTATCATATGATCTTGAAGCATTAAATTTAAAAAAATAATAATTTGTTGATTTTAAAATTTTAAAGATATTTCCGGAAAAAGTGTGCGATGAAATCTAAATAATAATAACAAAAAGCGGGAGGGTAAACAATCGATGCGAAATATTAACGTTTCCACCTATTCAAAATAGGAGAGGATTAAAATACAACGCATGAGAAATATTTCAAAAATAATCTTTCCTCTAAAGAGGATTCAACGTAATCGCGTCGAGAACCATCAGAGCATACTGAGCTTTCGTTCGCAATACATAGAATACGTTTTTTCACACTCAATGGAACAATTACCTCTCTAATGCCCAGAGAATCTGAAATGGAATGACATTATTTCACTTCCCACACGAAATTCAATTTTTCATTTTGTGGAATCACGAGTGTGGCTTATGGAAATAGTAGCGAGAACTTCTCATTAATATTCTATTCAAAAAAATGAAATAATTTCCCTCGTGACCATTTAAATGTCTGTAGGGACTCGTAAATTATTAATTAATTGAATTAATTAATTCAGTCAACATTCTCTTACACTTCTTGAAAATTTTTATCGTGTGACAGTTCCACTAAATTTCGAGGAATTTTGATATAGAAATTCATAATTTGACAGAAAAATGAATTGGAACTTCAAAATTCAGTTTAATTATTTCCTGAAAATTATTGTTAATATAAAACATTTCATGTAATTAGTGAAAACCAGATAAATTAATTCTTCAATTTTCAATTAATTGAAAATTCAGCGTATACTGGTACTGAATGTTCATGTTTCAATCGAAAATTGAAGTAAATTTTGTTGATTTCCCCATCCCTATACACTCCCCCCCAGTAATTCTCCAATGAATCGACTGTAATCCGCACGTGACGTATACAACGAAAGATTTAAAACATAGATTTACTACTGCACAACAGCTGTACTCGACACTATTATCCAGACATATGCTCCTACAATCCTCTCACGTTTTTCTATTACGCGGAAAAACCCATGAAAAAGCTTTTAATATCCCCTCGACCTCCGGATGATTAAAAATTCTCCGAAAAAATGTGGAAACTCCGGGTGGAAAAATAATTGAGGCAATCCGCACATTAAATTAGGAGTGAAGTAACGAATTGAAGTAGAGAAACTCGATTCTATCAAATTGTATCTCCGCGTTCAAAGAATCCCTCGAGAAAAGCGAAATGAAGATACAGATGACATAAAATATTCAACTGTCTCGATAACAATTTTTTTTTCGCTCATTTTTTTCGGTTCTGAGGATAAACTCGGATGGTTTATGAGACTTATCGCAACCCAGATTTTTTGCTTCTTGTGTTTAACGATATGTTAACGTATAGAAACAATTTTTACGGGGGCAATTTAATGGAAATTTTTTCGTCAATATTTTTAATCATCAAATTTGTGTTTTAAATTTATTTTAAACATGTAATTTTCTCAATTTTATAATTATAAGTAAATTATCTGTTTTTAAAACAACAGATTTTTATTATAATTATCATTAATAATAATTTATAATAATAATAACAATTTTATAATAATATTAATATTATTATTAATATTATATTATCAATAATTTTTCATCATTATTATAATTATAATGATAATTATCTTTAATAATAATTTATAATTATAATTGAAAAACAGATTTTTTAAATTATAATTAAAGCCGCGGAATTTTATATCGAATTCGCTAGATTTTTCCATCAAATTCTTCTGAGCGTGTCATTAATAATTCAATAGAGAAAGTCTGAAAAAATATTAAGAACATTTCCCCTGATTAACAGCAAAAAGCTTCATAAAAAAATTACGCTCCAGAAGCCCCCGAAATCTTTCTCCCAAAAGTTTTTCCCCCGAGAAAATGATTAAATAATAACGCCCAAACCAAGAAACAAACTTTCCTCTCGTCTAAAAATAATTCCCAGACAATTGGACATGATTTTCCCCGGGACGAGAGCATCCACCGAAAGAAACCTCAAAACAGGGTTTTATTAATTCAAACCGAACAGCGGTCTCGACGCGTGTAATTAACGATTAATTAAAGCGGCATTTGAGACAAGATGAAGTAATTTAAGGAGGCCAAAGAGACGCCTAAGAAATAGGAAAAAAGAAATCGAGAGAAAGTCGTCAAGTAGTTGAGTGACCGTTTGAGTCTCATTTCAATTTTTTTGCTTCAAAGTGGAAGGGAAGATTTTTAGCAGCTGCACAATGACCTCATCTTGATGTTTGAAAACATGTACTTTGATGAGTATCCCTAGCGTGAGGACAAACGAACCGCAATTCGCCTTCACTCTTAACTACTCGGAGAATTAATTGGCGGAGTGAAATTTTATGGAGGAATTTAACGCCTGGATAACACTTCTTTCTCATCTACTTGAAAAGCTAGGAAATTTCCGATAAAATGGAATACCATTTTTCTCGGTGCAAATATTTTTTCATTTGATTTTTTTTACGGAAAGAGAAGAAAAATAGAGTGGAAAAAACCACGAGAATTCATGCCGAGAAGTTTAGAAAGATACTGCTGATTTTTTCTATGAAATATTTTCTGTTGAATACTTTTTATAAAGAAACGAAGAATAAATCTGTCGAATTTTGAGTAGAATTAGAAAGAAATTAATGGATTTATCGAATTCGTTACGTTTCTCTATGAAATTTTTACATTGAGAGGAGTAAAAATTTCTTCGTGTCTATCCACTCAGCTATTTCTACTCCTCCTCCTCCCTCCCCCCTCCCCATCGCGTATATTCGCCATGTGTCCATAAAGTGAAACAAATTCCTATGGTACCAAGTTTTCAAAGTGTCACGAGCCTCACACCGGTCTCCTGAGAAATTTGTACGACTTAGAGTCCACCCAAAAGTTTTTGACAACCTCGCTAACTCATGTGACAAACACGGGAAACGTGTAGATTCATCAGCTTCGGAATTTAGAACTGAGAATTGACAAGTGAAGTCGTACATCATGGAATGATATTCGAACAATGGGGGAATATTATAGTTTGTTGGGTCGGGAGGATTATGTAATAATTTTCACGGGGAGGGGGGAATTACTATAGCAGACACCGTCAATTGCAGCGGATCTATTTACATTTCAATCTTGAGTGATTTATTGAATTGTGATTGGACGGGGGGTAATTAATTATTGTTACGGTATTTATTAGCGACGAGAGAAGGGGTAATTTGGGTAAACGAGAGGAGGGGGTGTTGATATAAATTTTTCACAGCAGTCGAGCTTTTTTTATTAAGTAAAAAAACTGTTTTTTAATTAAGGATTGTGTTACATTAGAATTTTAATTAAATTCATTAACTCTAGACCCCCTTTAACCCTGGACTAAAGAATATTTGTAAATTATTTTATGTTGTCCAAGTTCGAAAGATCTAAATGACAGAAAAATGTAAAAAATGTCAAAATCCAATTTTTAATAAAAATTCATAAACAATTGAAAAATTATACCTCTTGAAGATTAAGCCCCTTTTTATAAACAATAATTTTGTAAATTAATAGAACGGAAAAATTGTCAGGGTTCGCAAGAGTCCTATCAAAGATATTTCGATTTGATGATATAAATTAATGAAAAATATTGATCGTGAACTGTTGGGAGTGTAATATGTTTTTTTTCTTGGGCAAATGACAAGAAAAAAAATTGGAATGTTTCCCCTTTTGCCTCCCGCCCACTAAACCCCAAGAACAATCAAGTCTCACCCAGGAATTAGTGTCACCACACCCAGTTAACCCTCCGATTCACCTTTTATACTTCCCATTCACGTGGTAAATCCTAACGACCCCCGTGTGGTAATACCGCAGGCGGTCAATTCAAGCCCCCAGAAACACCGATCCCCACAGTGTGTTTCAGTACCCCGGGAATGGCCAATGTTCACCACGATATTTGATGAACGGTCACCGAGAATTGATTGGGCAACAGCCGAATGCCAACCGATCATGTATTTTCCCCCCATTAGCGTTTGCATTCCAAAATGCTCATCCAATTACTAAACTCCCTCGCGCATTAAGAATATTCGTCAAAAAACGCAAAAACTCCAAACAAAATTGGTATTATTTACAATTTTAGTCTCCCAGACTATTAATTATTAATCATTATTATTAATTATTAATGATTAATTACTAATTTCATATATTGCCCCATCATCACCGAAGAACTGACAATTTGTTGATTAAAATGGGATTAAATTGAATTTAAGAAAGTATATTTTTGGAGAATGGCTCTTTCATTTTACGAAAAAACATCAGCCACACTCCCTCCACTTTCCAATAAAGCCCCATATCCCAATCTTCACACGGAGCATCGACTAAACTTTAAAATGAGCAGCCCCCTAAAGCCCAAACGAGCTGTCCAACAGTATTAAACTTCCCCTCACGCAGAAAGTACTTTATCAAACAGATGCGAGTATGTAAATGCCAAAAATGGTTTGAAAGAAAAACACGTGGGAAAATTTGATTCATGCGCTTTCAGTTATAAACTTTTCCTATAAAACAGTGCGGAAATCGGGCAACTTCTCCGTATTAAACCAGCTGGAAAAAAAAATTGAATAGACTCAGCAGCATCTGCGGAAGACGGGCGAGAAATTCAATTAATCCACCGAATGCCTGGCATTGTTCTCGTTACCAATGAATGAAATTTCATGGAGAGTAAAACTCAAAAATCAATGCGTAAAGGCGAGTGACAATTGACCTGCAGTTCGATTGATGTAAAAGTCGAAAGCCGCAAGTGATCCGTGAGTGCTGGAGCACTTGGAGTCACGGTGGTTGACATGAATTGTCCAGCCGGGCAGTGGACCCTTGGCAGACCTGACACTCCTCACAGCAAGGGTTATCACTGGCAAAATACGAGGGAGACTCAGCTCATGATGAGGATCAGCAGGTGCAATAACAGCCAGCTTAACTGTTCCGCGTTTTGTGGTCTTGGAGGCATCATCACTCACTTCGGGCGGTCTAGTCGGGGATTCCCGGGGACTCGGTGAGATGGCAGCGCCACCCGCCTGCGCACGCATCCAACCGAGTACCAACCACATCACTAAACACTTTTGCAACGTCCACTTCCACATTTTCCCCGTTTTAATCATTTTCTTTCTAATTTAATTGCGGATTTTTTCTAGTCACCATTGGCATCAGCTTCACACACATTTTCTTAGCACTAGAATTTTTTATGAGTCCTTAGGCTTAAGTTTTAGACCATTGACTCCATTTGGAAAGACTGGATTTGTTGGATTTTACTTTGTTTTGCTACAGATTCGTTATATGCATTCAATTTCCTGAATTTTCCGTTCTCAGCTGAAAATGTCAACTTGTGTTGATCTCGCATTGAGATATACCAGGATACGGTACAACTCAATCGCAATCTTTTCACTGGTACCTCAAAACTCGGGTTTGTTATTCTGTTGAAGGGGATATGAATTCTCTTTCAAGAGGTAAAATACAAGGGGAATAAAATTGCAACTGCTTGAGTCTGTATAGACCAAGTCTGTTCTATGCGGAAGGGCAATTCAAAGAAACCGGAGGACGGAAAAGAGATGAAACTGGAGAACAGATGGAAAGAACTGTTGCCTTCTGGCTATGTGAAACATTTGTAACGAATTGAGTAGATCGAACCGGCTCATTCGGTGGTGAAACGTCAATCAGAGGATTTCTATAGCCCCCAGTGAACCTCACACCAATCCTCCAAATGGACTTGGTGCACGAAAGAAAAACTATGGAGCGTAATCAGTCGTATGATGAATGAGATTTATTTATCGAAGCCAGAATGATTTGCGTAAATTACTCAGCCAAGCTGGTGTCTGCGTGCCTACTGCGGAATCGCGTGCTGCACCGCAAATTACATTCGACCGTATATGAGCCAAACCTCGCCTCAACCTCTAATATCCCTCCCCGCGCATGTACGCGGTACCAGTCATAAATTTATCCTGCAAACCCCTTACCTTTTTCATTAGACCAACGCGTGAAATCCCACGAGAAAAGCCAAAAGCTACACGACAAAGGTGATGGGGGATAGTAATGTTGGGTCAGAAAGAAAAACCATTCGCGGAGACTGGCTGTACCTTGGAAAATACAAACAGACTGTGTTCATTACAATTAGCACTGACGGAGACTTAAATACCGCTGGGAAATTAAAGTTTGTTTGAATTTAAATGCTCCTGGGTTGTCTCTGGATTAAAAAATGGCAGAGTACACCAGAAGTTCGTCAGAATTAATCATGGGAGAACATTCTCAACCATTTGATGATCAATTATTGTGGAAAACTCGGAATATTTAGTTCTTGAGAGTTGTGGATTGCCGAATAAATCAGGGGAATTATGGAACATGATGAGTGCCGCTGGGAAATTCAACTTCACATCAGAGAATATGATTTTGAAAGCTTGAACATCCATCAAACGTGAACAAAAACGAGAAATTGAACGCAGGAAACCAGTAACTTTTGTGTTTACATGATTTCGCCCCCGGATTTTGAATAAAACTTTTGAATAAAAAATTGCGATGGCGAGGTTATTTCAGCCGAACGCCAACGCTCGCTTCACTAATATCATCTTTTCATGAAACTTTGGAATAACGTCTTCAGCTCGAATAAAATTATTCATTTAATGTCGCAATTCATTCGATGTGAATTAATTCAGTAGCGAAGTGGTAAAACGGTTGAAGTCGATTTTGACTAGTGGCCATTTTTCAGTGAATATCTCAGAATCCAAGGGAGATAGCTAAATTTTTGTCAAAACCTTTTTTGTAGCTCTCAATTTGCTCTAGAAAAAAGGTTATTACGACAAAATTCGTTATCTCCTTTGGATTCGGAGATATTCTTCAAAAACTCAACTAGGAGATAAGAAGACTTAAATTAGGTTTTACCACTTCACTACGGAATTTTGTGTTGTCAATGTCGAATGAATCATCTATCGAATAAATTCCTAAGGTAGGAGAAAATCCAGCCTGAAAATGGATGTGCTTTTGACGATTGTGATGTCAGGCGTGACAATTTAACATCCCAAACTCGATCCTCGAGTTGTCATTCACCGCATTCAATCCGTCTCTCTCTCTCTCGCTTCACCTCCTCCATCTCGTTATAAGGAATCCAGATGGAATAACGCAATTTGTATTGAAGCATTGTAAGAACGAATGATCATACTCGTTCACAAATGCGAGTTCAACCACTTCGAGATACAGATATACTTTGTGAAAAGGAAATGCGAAATAGTGGATTGGAAGCCCTTCAAGCCACTGGAGCCAAATTCCAATCTTGAATGGGTCTCAGCAGCGGAGACGTTATTAAAATTCCCAGTGAACAATTGCAGTGAAATAATGAGAATTTGATTTCGATCCATCTGATTCAACACTTCTCATGCTAAAGCCGATTGATTCGACGCTTTAAGCTACTGCTCCATCAATTGCACTGTTCAGAACAAATAAAATTCGGTGAAACATACTGCCGGGGGTTTCATGAATTTTTCTCGCGATGATGATCAACGGAATTCTCGTACAAATGTACCCAGAAGAAATTTTTTATTGAAGAGGAGAGAATTTCAGGGGGTGGAGTAAATCTCACCGATTTGATGCATCAATATCTCCCGAACGAATAGTACAATTTGAGTAAATTAAACTTCGTTTTAAAGCCCGAATAAATGCCGTGAAAATGAAAAAAAAAACGTCCTATTTCACACATACACATTCTTTTTTGGCAATTTTCAACTAGCGATTTTGTTGGCCCCAACATGACTTGTTTGTCAACGTGTTGGTTGTTCTCTCCAGTGCGCGGAGAAAAACCAAAAGTCCAAACTCCATCGTCATTTATCATAAATCGTGAACAACAGATTTTCCAGTGAATCCCTCACCACGAATTACAATATCTGACGTGCATCCATCCCCGATACAAATTGAAACTAGAGTTTGGTGGAGCAACCAGCCAACTGTACAATTTCCTACACCAATTTCCATTGTTGTGTATCAAAGGGATTAAACCGCTGGCCAACGTGGTGCAAACTCCGTGCTAGTTCCACTGAGACAATTGATATTCACTCGAGCCAGAAGGCAACATCATCCTCCCAAGGTACTGTCCTCTCGATTGTTACATGGCCATTCTACCCCACCCTCCGAGAATATTCACCGAATTATCCAACAAGTGGAACAGATCCACGTGTGGGGTAACGGTTTCGTGATCCAGATATCGAAGGAGTTACGTGAAGAGCATCAGGGGGGCATCAATCATCCTCAAACTTTCTAATGACTTCGGGCGGATTTTGAATGAAGAGGATTATGTGTAGGAAGAGAGCGGATTCTTAAGTGGTTCTTGTTATGAAAGTTGTTAATATTTATAATTGATTATAATTTAATTAGGAAAATATTGTGTTAAATTAAGACAGGGACGACAGTTCAGACACTTTGTCGCCTTTTTCAAGATTTTTTGGAACAAATTTAATAGAAAAACCCAGAGATATTTCCACTAGAATTCGATAGAAAATTCTATTGAATTTCTATTGAGGTATTCCGCACAGTTCTTCAACAGAAAATGACTGACACAATTTTTCTTATTGAGACATTTTCTGTAGAAACTCATTAACATGAATTTTCCAAGTTTTTTCCACTCTATTTTCAATGTCCCTTCATTAAAAAAATCAATCGAAAAAATTTGGAAAATTTGAGCCGATGAATTTCCATAGGAACTATCTGGAATCTCGAATTCTATCGATTTTTTCTATAGAATATTATTCAGCAGATAAGCTGTGAAATAGAAATGCAACAATTTTTTTCATTCCAAAAAATTCTTTTCAGGCTTTAAAGTGCACCCTGATTCACCCAACCCGACCCATTCAGTCAAGACTTATTGATGATTCACGAAGACTCATTCTCCCCCGAGATTTATTGATGAGAATGAGTTCTTAACGTTGAAAACAAACTCCCCCCCAATTTTCCGAAAATCCTCGTCATTCCCAATTTCCCTCATTCAACCCAGCTGAAAGCACTCTCGTGTTCTTTTCACTGCTAACGAGGCGGTCTGCCAACCAAAAAAAAAAAAACAACGGGGAAAAGTGAGTGGGTACATCATTGAGCTCTCACAATTGACAGATGAGAACTAATAAAGACATTTGAAAGAGATAAATCTCAGCGGAATTTAATTTCAATTCAGTGCTCGGGGGTTTTTTCTGGGGATTCACCACGAAAAATTCCATACGTCGTGATACCTCGACGTGTCGTATACCGTGCACGTGCACCAGACGGAAGACGTTTGTAAGTCATGCAGACACATAACTGCACTGATGATTGACAAAAAAAAATATTCAGCTGTCCAAACACGGCACATTTTCATTCATCCATACACTTCACTATCCACCCCACATTTCCATCAAATCGCGACATTATTTGAGGGCATTTAACATTTTTCGTCACACGATTTCATCGAGTTATTTATTCATCTCCGAATTTGGGAGAAAAATTTGACTTTTACCATTTCGCTGACTTTTTCTTTTATAAAAAAAAAATAGTCTCACATGAATGAAAAATCACTCGTCATTCACACATTCCCAGCCAACAGGCGTCAGCGTGTGCACAATGACATCGACGCTAGCCAAAACGAGGTGCACTACACAACGGGGGATATAACTCTCCCGCCAGTCTAGCACCAACAGAAAGTAGGGATAAAAGCGCGCACGCGCCTCCACCCTTTCACCCATTTCTCAACACATTCTCCCCCTCCCGCCACTCGCGCTCTTCTTATCTAACTCGGACCTTCGTTGAATTCAGCAGCAAGTGAATGCGCTTTTACAGTGGTATATCCAGTGGCGATATCCCACGGTCATTCACACGTGCTTTTACCGCATTTACTTTGTCACGAAAGGGACGACTTTTCAGTTCTTATTATCGTTATTCGCATGGAGAAAAAAGTTGGAGAAAAATTACCAAATAAATCGAGTAATCGCGGAGTAGAATTCGTTTCTACGGTTTGAAACTGTTGAATTTACCCCGAATTATTTATTTTTTATCAACTACTCAATGAGTATTTATTAATAACGGTATTGTGAAATTTAATTTCTCCTCTTCTCCAGGAAAAAAAATCTTAAGACTGTCATCAGAACGTTAATTCCTCACGTTCTTAAATTAAATGTCATCAATGAATAAATTGAGTGGATAAAAAAATTTAATAATAACAGTTGTAACTGTTCAATTTATTCACGAAGCAATCAAGCTTCTCATCAGTCCCTCCCATCAACTCTCAACCTCCTCAGGACGAGAATTGATTATCCAGTCTCACGCTAAAATTTCCCTATACCTCCGACTTTCTCAAGTTCGATAATGCACAGAGCATAATCATTAATCCTCCATCTCCCTTAACGATATAAAAAATCCCATGGAATTCAACATGACAAACCGGGAGAACTTGAAAAAAATCTTAATCACTCTCATTCTTGAAATAAAATTATGCCCTTTTAATTAAATAATTTTAATTGTAATGTCAAATGAATAAATTAAATGAATACAAAAAAATGTGGTAATAGCAATTGAAACTAATTAATTTATTCATGAAGCAATCAAATTATTCTCATCGCTCCCTTTAATTAATTCTCAACCTCCTCAAGACGAGAACTCATCCCTGAATCGATTATCCAGTCTCACGCTAAAATTTCCCTATACCTACGACTTCCTCAAATTCAATAATGCACGGAGCATCATGATTAATCCTCTACACCCCCCTAACGATATAAAAAATCCCATGGAATTCAACATGACACACCGGGAGAACTTGATAAAAATCTTAAGACACTCATACAAAATTTAAGAATAATTTTAATTGAAATGTCAAATGAATAAATTAAATGAATACAAAAAAATGTAGTAATAACAATTGAAACTAATTAATTTATTCATGAAGCAATCAAATCATTCTCATCGCTCCCTTCAATTGATTCTCAACCTCCTCAAGACGAGAATTCATCCCTAAATTGATTATCCAATCTCACGCTAAAATTTCCCTATACCTTCGACTTTCTTAAAGTTCGATAATGCACAGAGTATCATCATCCGACAACCCCATATACCCGCACACGAGCCAGCCGAACGAATTTCCGCACCCCCCTAATGATGTTAAAAGCATCATGAAATTCAACATGACGCACGCGTATTATATTCTCCAAGAAAGTGATGCTCGGAAGACACCTGGCAAGACCTCTGGAAATGGGAGACACCAGTTTATTATTCCCAACACTTCGTCCATAGAGTTACGACGTGGAACTGGAATCCAGACCGTGTACACAAAGCACTGGGATTCCTGATGAAAGAGGGTGGAAAGATTGGGTGATATAAAATTAAATATATCCGGAGTGAGATAAGTTTCAAGGGGGATGAGAAGATGAATATCTCGTCTTAAAACTTTTCGATTACTTCACTATAATACTCTCTGCATCAACCACTTGAGAGTAATCTACTCTGCATTTTGTAAATTAGATTTTTACAGGGGAATTTTCCGAATTCCCACGTCAGGACGAGCAAAATCTTTCCTGAAAATTTTTTCACCTCAATGTCTGAATAATTTATTTATCATTTATTTAATTTATTTATCAGTTATTCAATTGATTTATCATTTATTTAATTCATTTGTGGAGAATGAGTTAAATCTTCTGTTAAAAATCGAGACGAATTAAATCTCCTGTTAAAAATCATCTTCACCTGAAACTAAAAGAACACGAATACTCATCATGCGAATTCCCGTACAAAATTCCGTAATCTCCACTCGCTGATAATCACAATGAAAAGAAAATTCAAGATTCGATTCGATCAAAATAGCTACAGATTTTCTACCGATAACATTGGAATGGATACACTCTCAAGTTGTCGTGTCACGTATACCACGTATTCATCGCATCACTATCAATTTTCCTGAATGATTAGAAGATAATGGCCCGGTGAATTCGTCATCATGATATTCTTCCAATTAACCACTCACGATTAATCCCCTCTACACTTCATAAATTAGATTTTTGCAGAAGATTCCAAATTCCTGTGACACGAGGAGTAAAATATTCTGATAAAATTAGTAATTTTTCTCTGCTCAATGGGGCATTTTCATCTATCAAAACCAGTGAATAAATAATAACAAAAAAATTTTGTGAAAATTCATCATGATGTGAAATTAGTCTTTAATTCAAGAGAATAACTGGAACAATAAAAAAATCTCTTGTTCAGTATCGTCTCAACGTGCGGAGTGATAATCGAATTGGAAAAAACATGAATGTATTTGTCATCGAGTTATAATTCTTCGTGTCACAGACTCAAATATCACCCTCAATTTTCCTGAATGATGGCATGCCCGGTTAATTCACCGTTACACCCGGACGATCTTCCATTGAGGAAGGACAAGGCCGGGCCGAAGCGATAGGGAGCCATTAAACGAACATCAGGTCAGTACCACAGGTGTGGGTTGATTACAGGGAAATCGTTAGACCATTACGATGTACGGAATTGTTGTTAATTGAAGATGTGGGTGGCTGTCATCCGAAATTAGAGGGGACCGTACAGCTCTTGAAGCAAATCTGTGGCCGAATATGAAAGCAACACGCACGAAAATAGTGTATTTTACTACACTGATTTGATAAAAGTGTTTTCTGACCTGTGGGAGGTGTGTAGGGCTCGCCGAAGGGTCAAAGAACACTTTTCCCACGAGTGTGAAACCTTATTCTTTATCACAATGTGTGGAAAGTGGGATTTTGCGCACAGGTGATGAAAAATTACGTAGAAAACCCGCTGAATTCGATGGAAAATTCTATTCTATTTCTCCTATTGAAAATTCTATCAGTTTCGGCCCAATTCTGGTGAACAATTCGACAGCTTCGCGCAGTGAATTTTTGCGAACGAAACTATCTATTAGATTTTTTTACCGCAATTGAATAAATTTCGCTGGAAAATTGAAATTTATTCGCATGTGAATCCGATGGATATCTCAAAATCTCGACACTTCTCGCAGACAAAAAACGAAGAAATTAATGGAGATAGAATGTGTCACTCAAGATTTCCAGAAATAGATTGCACGAATCATCAAACAAATTGCTCGTATTTTTTTCCAAATTTCATCGATAAAACTTTATATCAATTACTGATAACGATTGTATACAACCCCGAGACACAGTTACATGCTCTATATTTACAGACATCTATAAATATGAGACTGTAATTTTACTCTCGTGGTGTTCACTCATTTCTAAAAAAAAAATTTGTGAAAAAAAGTAAACAAAAATTTTTTAATTGCTTCCTCCACCCCGGGACACGCAATCCGGCGTCATGCGAGTGCTATTCAGGCCGAGTTACGTCTTTGGAATAGGGGGGGACTGTATCACATACTTTGGGATTAAATTTATAGTGCGCGAGGTGAAATGAATATGAAGCATTGCAGAAGAGTCACGATTTTCGAGAATTCCAAATTCATGAGAATAAAATATCGATGCGATAAAATTTTAATGTAAATCGATGTGAATGTTCATCGAACTAAAAGCATAATGATCATCCCAGAGAGATTATTTATTTGCATTAAATAAACTTTATTTAAATCGAACAAATGTGTTTTTTTTTAATAGTTCGTATAAAGAATTTCTTTAAACTTAAATTCAATCATAATTCCCAAGCATAAAGAACTGTTTTCTCAATCCAAATACAGACTCTATAAATAAAAAATGAAATTACTGATTGAACGACGAAGAGAATGAATTTATTAACACGTAAAAGACCATTATTTTGATTGAATGCATGAGTTTACTAATTTGCAAGAGGAAAAATCATTGAAAATACCAGAGAAATGAAAAATAATTTTAATCAATTGAAAATTCCAACGAGACATCTGTTCCCCAAAGACCACCCCACCAAATTTCCAAAAACATTCAAGTTAAGTTAACGGTTTAATTTAAGTCACAAAGGAGCACAACAGTTTAATCACACGGCGTGAGCTTGGAGTCAGCGGGCTTCGACTACATAGCACACCCTCTTAATTAACTGCGGTCCGTCGAGAGTTTGCGTGTTTCACCCCTCAGCTAGCATAATGAGTACACCCCGCAAAATACATGGGCTCGTGTATTCCCGAGAATAAGGCCTAGCCCAGAATTACAGTATAATGCGTAGTAAGAACGAAATCTATTGAATTTATTTATGAAGATATCAAAGATGTTGCGATCCCCCGATGATTGATGGTTAATGTCAAGATGAAAGAGCCGCCTTAATGAGCGGATGGATGAATTTTCATTGAGTCTGATCGGAAATTCAATTTCCCATATTATTGAATTTGAATTTCATCAATAAATTGATGTTGTTGAGAAGGTTTTGGCCGATTTTTTCAATTATTTGAAATGCAGAAATAAAAAATTTTTTTTTTCACCCGGAGCCAAAGTGCCA
>NW_021680374.1:2048821-2101301 GCF_001412515.2 Diachasma alloeum
GGCTTTTTTCGGGGGGAAAGTCGACTTTCGCCAAAATCGAATTTTTCCGCCGAGTGAAAGTCGATTCTGTATTTTCTGGCCCGCCTAATGCCACTGAGACCCTCACTTGCCCCAGAAATGCAGAAATAAAAAAATTTTTTTTTCACCCGCTGCCAAAGTGCCATATTTGGGCTTTTTTCGGGGGAAAAGTCGACTTTCGCTAAAACCTAATTTTTTAGCCAGGTGAACGTTGATTCCAACTATTTAAGCAACGGGTTATTCAGAACTCTCAAAAGTATGTGAAAAAAGTGTAAACTGAAAAAGTTTTTTTTTTAGATTTTCAAAGGGTCGGATTTTCCGTTTTTCCAGAGGGAAAGTCGACTTTCGCCAAAATCGAATTTTTCATCCGGGTGAACGGTGATTCCGATAATTTCGGCGACGGGCTATCCAGAACTGTCAAAAGTATTTGGAAAAAGTACAAAATAAACTTTTTTTTTCACCTGGGGCCAAAGTGGAAATAATTATTTCCTTATTACGACCACCCCCCCCGCAGTGGAATGCATCATCAAATACCGCTGATACGTGATCTTCCTTGACCCGATTAAGTGCGATGATTAATTCCCTATCTATTCCTCACGAACTCACCGTCGAGTATGTCGACACGTAGAGTTGCCGGCATTTACCTGAATTAATTGACGTTTGTCACACTTCCCGCCCCCCCCTTCCTCCTCGATAAACAATAATATCGCTAACGAAGGGAAGAATAAGAGCTGATGTCTGCTATTTTCCATTCAGAATCGTCCCGTCGACTAGCCATTTCCCTAACACGTACAGTTTCTCGTTCTGACTTTTATTACGTTCTCCCCCTTCGATTTCCAATAACTCCACACCTACTTCGTGAAGACCCAACGAAGTGTGAGACAGTTATTCCGTCGTGTGTAAATACCCTCGATAATTATTTTCTTGGATTTCGCTGTTATTTCAACTTTCAATTGTCGATTGCTTGAGTCACGAGAGGACTTCATTTTTCAATTACTCGTTAATTTAAATCAATTATTCTTCATCGAGAAGAGACATCAAAGCTTCAGAAAATTATTTACAACTACAGTGGATGACCATTGGCTCTTTAATTGCACGTCAGTTGCAGTTGTAACTCATCGAACTGTCGATATCTGCACTTGACGCTTTGTGGTAAGATAAAAATATCGTAGATCGGCATCAATCATCAATTTAGCAATTTTATGAGAAGTTGCACCTTACAATAATTAAGATTTACTTACCTTCATTTAAATTTGAAACTTAATACAACAATTGATAATTAATTTTTTTTTCAATTGACAGTCAACTAAATTATTGGCAATATGAAATTGTCAATTAACTATTGAGTAAATATTTCTAAATATCACAATAGTGTTTCGATTAGCCGAATAATCGTCAGTCTTGCGGACTCAATTATTGATCGATAGAACAATTCGGAGTTTGAATATTTGAATTGCTGATGAATTTAATATTAAAGAATTGGTGAGTAATATCAACATTGACTTATTAAAGTTATTAAATTCAACTTTAAGCAAAATTTATGATTACACACTGAGAGAAAAACAAACACGTTGTCAAACATGTACAGATGCCTGAAAAATATGAAAAAATAACTGACTCACCACTGTAGGAGTTCCCAACACTCTTCTCCAAGACCTCTCCATACTCCTGCCTATCGTAAGTCTCTATATCAAAATTCCCGAAAGTGATGTCCTCTCTCTTCTTGATGAGTGCCACCATCGACTTCATCATGAGTTGACACGTGTGCTCTCCAGCGACACTAGTCTGGCCCATCGGATCGTAAATCAAGTGGAGTTTTTTCCAGTTGTATCTGGGGGATCAACTCCATTAGGATCATTGTTCCTGATAATTCTGGGGAGTGTCCTTACCGATCCATAACAGCCAGAAAAGCTAGACTGATGTCTCTGAAGCCCACGCTACCGATTCTTGTTGTCATGTAGTACTCGTCCGAGCATTCGGTTTTTTTATTTGTGAAGTCAAAGGTGAAGCCACCGGTTGTCAGCAACGGGGCATTTAAAAATTTCACCACTCTGCCAACATTTGCTGGGGGGTGAAAATTTTTAAATTGAGTTAAATTGATTTTTGTTGGAATAGGCTTGTAATTGTTGTTTCACCGTTTTTCATGCGCGATTTTTTTTTAAACCTAGAGAATCCGATAAAAAATTATAAAGGATTTCAATTGAAAATTCTATTAGGTTTTGGCCGATTCTATTGAAAATTTCAGAACATTTCCAGCAACAAATCATTAAATCATTACAAAAATCGAACAAAAGCATCTAAAAAATGGGAACCGAGTAATTTTTACAGAAAATAGCTCAATAGAATAAATTTCATAGAAAAATCTAATTCTATTGATTTTTTCTTTCAAATATTTCCATTGAAACAACCCCTTCCATGAGAATTCGTCTCTTCATCTCTCTTTTTTTGTATTTTTTCCTGTTCTCGTGTCTTGGAGTCTTTCCAATAAATATAAAAATGACCGAATTTATGAAACCTTCAACACTCTGAAGGTCTCCCCCATTTAAAATTCCACTTCAACTTCCAAAAAATCTCAACAATAAAACAGTGAAATGTCGGTTAAAAAATAGTTAAAACACTGCAAAATTTTCAACCTTCAAAGTAATTGAATGCCAGATTATCCACTGACCTACGCAATAATCGCAGGCAGGTCCCAAAAACAGGTGAACACAGTTGGCATAGCTGTCAATGGCAGCGATTTGTGCATAAGTGGCATCGCACCGGTCATCACTGGGGATGAACGTCAGCTGGAGCCAGTCTGGCAGCAGCCTCTGTCTCCTGGCGTCACTCACCGCCAAGTCTTGAGTCCAAAAGCCAAATAAATCACTCCCAAAACCCACTGCAATTCTCAAACCAATGGAGTAAATAATACAGCTACAACTCACCCAAGACAGGCATGACTTTGGCCAACGAAATTTCGAATCTGTTGTCCCTGGGGAGGAGCACAGCTGCCCGCAGTTCGCACTGCGTTGTCGTCTGATTCCCGATGCAGAGAGCCTCGCAGTCCCGGGGTAACTCGGTGTCTCGACAGCTCGTCTTCACAGCTGGTGAAAACACCACAAGAATAACCCATTTCACTAGCAATTTCTCGATCCATCGTCGGGCCATTCGATCCACTTCGTTATTTCTCGTCTTCTTTCTAATAAACTTCACCAGTTACTTCCCTCATTTTTTTACAAACTCACTGAAGACTTTTATTTTATTTTTTAAATGTTGAACACTTATGTTTATGAAGTCTTCACGATTTCACGATTCACGAGGTGTCACTTCACGATTTAATTCACTGGTTACGATTCTTCAGGAATTTATAGCGACCTCAGGAGGCTTTTTCCCCATGATCAAGACCTCTATCACTCCAATGTCCACCGGAAAGCACTCGAGCACAAACTAAAACCGATAGACACTTGAGACATACGTCGACGTCGAACAATACCGGTTTATCAACGATTTCTCTATCAATTTCTATCTTGATACGATATCTTCAGTCCCTCTGCAGCACCCGAAAGACAATGGGTAGGGTCGATCGAGTTGGTGATACGTTTTATTTATAGTTTCATGAGTAAATTCCCAATGTCAATTGTCGAATAGCACGACTTTAGGGGAGGAATTCGGTTAATCCTCGGTATTAATGCGGACTGGGGCTCGTCCGGTGATAAAACGACACTGACGACGTCATCAGTCCCACCCTTCTCTCGTCATCCGGGGGTGGATTAATCCTCTGGTTGATTAATGCCCACTTGACGGTTTTTCAATTGACCTCAATTGACTTCTGATTTTTTTCGTTGCTTCGATGTCAATAAAAGGCTCATCTTTCATTTGATTTTATTCGCGAGGGCATTTTTAATTCATTACTCAATCTTTTTCATTGATTTTTTTATTGGTTTGGCTTTAAAAAAAATCATCTTTGATTTTGTATTCGTGAGGGTATTTTCAATTCACTCCTTTTTTCGTACGCTTCACGCTCTCACGCTTGCTCACGCTGTCTCGTGCTCTCGTGCTTTCTCTGTGTATATTTATTATGACTAGATCTGCCCGCCCGCTCCGCGCGAATGTGCTGCTCCCTGGGGCCTAATGGTACACTGTATTTATTTGTTTTGATTCCTTCAATGGCGTATATCTATTAAATTGAATGAGATATTAGAACGTAAGTAAATATTATTGTTTAACTTTGTAGCTGAGGAAAATTTGATGAATCATTTTGTCAACGTGTTAGCCATCACAATAATATATTACGTAGAATTATACAATAGCATAAATATGATATAATTTGATTGATATTATTATTTTTTTCGAATACTATTCCTGAAGTATATATACATAAATAATATATAATAATATAATAATAATATTTATATTTATCAAAGGATAATATTATTATTGTTATTAATGTTGTATTATATATATATATATATATTCTAATGACACAATACGCCGAATAGATTGGCTTCAAAAAACGTTCCACTGGATTTTTTTTCTTGATACTTGCATTCTGACTTCTCTCTCTCTCTCTCTCTCTCTCTCTCTCTCTCTCTCTCTCTCTCTCTCTCTCTCTCTCTCTCACGCGTTCTGACGCTCTCCAACCGCAATTAGTACCTCCGTAAACGACTATAATGTGCATAGATTCTGAGGAATCTAGGGATAAAAATAAACAAAAAATGAATGCAGGCCGGGCCTTAGGCAGTTGCATACAACTCCCGGAGCGGTTTATAATTTCGTCAACCCGGAAATGTTCGGAAGTCCATGTTCATGACAACTCGTTTATCACTCAAATTTCGATGGTGGAGATAATACGAAAATTTATTTGGTGCATTTAGTCAGCGTTGTTTTCTTCGGGGAATTGATAACTGCGATACTGACTGGCGGAATCGTGATGTTTCCAGTGGTGATAACAGCTCGTTTCCGGCGATTCAGTGATAAGGAGTGCTTTCCCGTGGAAAGTCACGTTTCGGCTTGGGGATGATCGGCCTTCGGTTGTATAAAAGGGGAGTCATTATTTTGGGTATCATTGGAATGGTGTTTGTTGGAACGAGTTCATCATGCTGAGGTTCAGCTTTGTAGTCTCTCTGACCTGGGTCAGCTGTGCTAGTGGTGAGTACTCTAGATATTTTTTCGAATGAAAATATTCAATTGAGGATATTCTATAGAAAAAATTAATCGAATTTGATTTTTCTACACAACTTATTCAAATTCTTGGTTCAAATTTGCTAAATTTTTTTATTTTATTTTCTTCATAAATTTTTTTCGTTTTTCATTGCGTGTCTAAAAATAAAGACAGCGGGGAAATTAAAATATTTGGATGCTATTCCATTTTTTTTTCATTGCGGGAGATGGAATTCGTGCGCAGAGGTCTCTCCTCCAAAATCCTGCGCAATTCTTCACTAAAATCCTCCAAAAACCGATGGAGTTTTTCTATGAAATTTCTTCACCCGGTGAATATTTCCTAAATTGTCCAGTTGAATTTCAAGATTATAATTGATAATTCTTTCGGTGCAGCACCAGCGAATGTGCCCCAACTTCCATATGCCCCCCAGCAGGAGCCTCCTCCCTGCCCCCCCAACTCGTTCTACTCTCTGTGGACCTGCCTCAACCCACTACCTAATAACATGTCTTGTTATCAGCCCTGCGTACCGGTAAAATACACCACAGACACACACGGAGAGAAATTTTTTAGAAAAATTCTAGTGCTAGCACGGGAAAAGAGGCGCAGAGTGACGGCCAGGATAAAATTCCAGTGTCGGAACTAGAAATATTATTGTGGAAAACGTGAATTTTTCCCCATATGTCTGAAAATTTCACAGAAATCCCCAAAATTTTACCTGAAATACTAGAATTTTTCACAGCCGGTGGAATGTGATTTTTTCCAGTACTCGTAGGGGAGGATGGGGCAAAACGGCCCCCCTTCAATTGTCAATAACTTGTGAATGACATTGTGAAAATTCCCAGTTTCAACTTCATTTTGAAGATAATTTTTCATTCTTCAAAACGAGCTCTAACTCATCCCAATCGGATTATTGAATCGGAAAATATTGACGATTGAAGGGGGGCCGTTTTGCCCCATCCTCCCCTACTAGAATCTTCCTAGAAAATTTCTCTCCGTGTATTCCCACCCAGCATGCCTCCTCTCCTAACACCCCAACATCTCGTTTTAGGTGTTCCATCCCGGCTGCATGTGTGCCCCGGGTTACGCGTTGAATGCGAGCCACGTTTGTGTTCCCATACCGATGTGTCCCCATTTGGAAAGCGCTCAGCAGCAGTCGAGCCCTGACGCGCCGTCCGGTGAGAGCAGCAGAGTTGACAGGGAGCCCGTCCGGGTGGATCTCCTCCAAGGAATCGAGTCAGCTTCTGATGCTGGGGGACAGCAATCGCCGAGTGAAGGGGAAAAGTCCAAAAATCATAACGAAGAGTCCGAAGACCACACGAAAAAGCTCGCTGGAAAGCACAATAGCGTCATGAGACAGCAATCACCAAGCGACGGGGGAAGGCAACAGTCTGTCGAGAATCGTCTACAGAGTCTCGATGACAGCACGACCAAGTCCCCGGGGAAGGCGCAGCAACAGAATCAGAAGAGCCAGCAAACGCGAGAGCCACAAAGTCATAACGACAAGTCTGAAGACTTCACGAAAAAGAGCGTTAAGAAGAAGAATCTCCACGTGCAGGGGACACCCGCTGCTGCTGCACTAATTCCCGCTCTGGACACCGAAGAGCTGAAAAATGACAGACCTCTTCGGGCTGTAGCGCACACGCCCGTAGGTCACCGAGAAGAGAATGATAATATGGGAGATTATTATGGCCCCGACGACTCCGACGAGGACGACCATCCCGAGGGAGGTCTTCATGCCTTCGACGAGATTACGCCGGAAGAAGCTGTTCTTCTCGAGAAAGAGTACCGGTTGTACCACCAGAATCAACAATACCCCGTTGACATCCCGAAGGACGTGAACGATGAATCTCAGAGGCTCAAGACAAGTGACTCGAAAATTCTTCCGAATGATCCAACCCCCGCAGGAGTTCATTCGGCCGATGCGCCCATTTTGTCGAGCACGGCCGTGCTCGACAAAATGGCGGCGGAGGAGGCGGAGAGATTGTGCGTTCTCAAATTTCCGAATGGCTGTCTGTGCGGGTTGAACTGCAAGCAGCTGAGTCGGTTGATGGGGTGGGACGACTTGAAAGAACTTGAAAGACGATGCGAATATGTGGCATCTGCAGAGGCAATATGAGCTGAGGGCAGTATTGAGTGGGCGATCAACTGAAGTCATTTTTCGTTTTTTCGTTTGAAGCGGACGATTTTTGGTCGAGCACTTTGTAACAGGCGATAAATAAAAATTGTTTTTAAAAATGAAAAATGAGAAGAAAAAAAACAAGGAAAACTGGAATCTAATTACATTTTATTCTTGGAAAATTGCAGTTGCATTGAAATTTCTATCGGTTTTCGGCCGATTCTATTAACAAATTCATCAGTTGATCTGCGTGTTTTTTTTTTAATTACGATTCATCCCGGGAGGGATGTCCACTGAGCTGGATCTGGGATACTAGAGGCAAGAACGACGGTCTCATTTCACACAGCGACAAAAGAAAAATTCAGTTTTCGCTTGTAGAACTTTGTTTTGATTACCCTTTGGATACAAACTATTACGACTACTTCTGTGATAATTATGAAAGCATATCCAAAAAGCCTAATCGGCTACATATGAATAAATAAATAATTCTATTAAACTACAATGTATTTTTTTATTAAATCACAATTTTTTATATTGTTCAATGAAAAATATTTGAAGAAAAAATCAATAGGATCGTCTGTACAATTTCTACAGAACAGTTCCGATTGAAATTTTTCAATTAAAAACAAAACGTGCAATAGGACAGTGAAATTGTCAATTCAATAATGAATAGTTTGAAAATTCGAGTTACAAATTTGAAAAAATAACTGGGAAAAATGAATGCCTATGTTATCGACATTTTTGGGTATTCCCTACACAACCGACCTCAACCGTTTTATTTGATTTTCCGAACACGCTCCGACGTGTTTGGGGACAGTACAACTACACATCGTGCAGTTATTGGCGGAATCTCAATGTAAACACTGGCTCCGAAACGTGTCCCCGGAATAAATAAAACGTAAAAACAATTACCAGTTCCTGAAAAACTGGACACAATGGCAACAGAAAGTGGTGAATTGACCCCGATAAAGCCCTCGAAGTTCTACCCGGGGAGCAGTGAAATGAAGAAAAAACTCGACGAGATCGAGCAGAAGTGTCAGAAGAGGCGTCTCTTGCTGCGTGAGGCCAGCAGGTTCAGGCCGACTTTGCTGGGGCCATCGACGTTCTGGGAGAAGTATTATAAGCAGGCTGAGGCCCTTGAGGCTGCTCGTGAGCACAGCACGAGGCACGACCCACTGTGCACTTTTGTGTATCAGGATCATCACAACGACGGTCGCAGGATGTTTGTCGTCGCTCATCCAGAGGTCTACTGGCACTCCTTCATCAGGCAGCAGCCCGAGGAGAGGTGCACGTATGAGGTAGACAATTTGCTGAATCGATTGTAGAAATTCATGGGGAGGAAATTATTTTTTTACTCCGATTTGATTGCTCAATTGCCTCGAGGATGAGGGAATTTCAGAAATTTTCTTCAGCTGATTCGCTATGGATTGAATGATGAATTTAAAAAAAAAATTGTTTTGGTCATTTTTTCACGAACTTTGGAATTGCTGAATCATCTTTCTAATGATTGAGTTTAGAAAAAAAATCCTCTTTAATCACCCATCATGGGAATAATTACTGGATTTTAAATTTAAAAAGATACAAATACTGTTGATTCATTCTTCACTTTTTTATTTTTATCTTGTTAATGAGTAAATTCAGATGAAAATGGCAAAAGCCCTTTTTCCTAAAGAATTTTTTCAGCTATAAAAACGGCTTTTGACATTTCTTCCTAAATCCACTCATTACAGAGATAATTAGGGACAAGTGAGGCAAAATGAACACCTTTCACTTCTTAAAAATTCTAACAACTCACTGATGTACTGGTTTATTTTTTCCTCCCCTAACTACTCAATCCAAAATTCAAACTCTATTCCCCAATTTTTCCATTTTTATTGCATTATTAATTGCATTATCTAGTCATGATAATAATTATTCCTTAAATTTCCTCGATTGCTCCCCAGGTGATTCCAGAAGGTGCTCCATGCTGGCTGTACTTAGACCTAGAGTTCCAGAGCTCCTTGAACCCCGACAGTAATGGGCCCTCGATGACGAAAACCCTCCTAGAAATACTCCTCGCCTTCTTGAAAAAATACTGGAAGCTCGATTGCTCGGAGAAGAACGTCTTGAACCTGGACTCGACGACCCCAAGAAAATTCAGCAGACACTTGATATTCTGCACGAAGGACGTGGCCTTCAAGCACAACATCCACGCAGGTAGATTCATAAAAAGCATCACAACCGAGATTGACGAGTACCTCTCGTCAAACGGTTCAGCCTTCCACGAGGTCCTGAGCTTCTTTCCCCTGAAGGACCTCGAGTCCCTCTTCATTGAGACCGACAAGAAGAAGAAAATTTTCGTGGACACGATGGTCTACACCAAGAACAGGCACTTCAGGGTGTACAAGGCCACGAAATGGGGGAAATTATCTCACCTGGAGGTGGCACCAGAGTGCAACTACGAGCCAACTGTCGAACGAAAGGACAAGAACCTGAGCATCTTCCTGGACTCGTTGGTCTCGTTCTTCCCTGATAAAGACTCCTTCACTCTTCTGGAGTTCAACCATGACTCCTCGAGAGAGGTGGACAAGTACCCCAGAGGACTCAGCCAAGGCCACAGGTTTTTCAGTCAGAATCAGCAAACAACTGAGTCCCCCTATCCATTCGTCGATAAATTCATTAGGAAACTGGTGCAGCCCGGACACGTCAGATGCTGCATTTATTTCGAGGCTTCTAAAACTATTCTTTACGATATCCTTGGAAACAGGTGAATAATAATGTAGCATTTAGCCTTATTAAAGACGATAATTGATTCGTTTTCCTCAGGTTTTTAAATATTAAATTATCTTCATGATGAGTTGGGGCAATTACCCAATTTCTCATTTTGCTTTATTTTTTTTCTAGATTCTGTGCCAATATTAATCGCCACCACAAGAGCAACAACATCTACTTCGTCGTTGACTTGAAGGAAAAAGTTTATTACCAAAAGTGCCACGACGAGGAGGACTGCCCAGGTTTCAGGTCAAACCTCATGCCATTGCCAGTAGAAATATCATTCCTCCTCGACGAAGAGGATGACAATATTTTCTTGAGCATCCCAGACTCCGACGAGTCATTCTCCCCTATTTATTCTGATAATAGTATTGAACGGGAGTGAACTGAATTAATTATTCAGAATTTAAAATATGTGGAGTATTTTATGGAAACAAATTCGTGTATATATTATCGATGATACTCTCGTCATCATCATAATTGTTATTTATATATATTTATACACAAGAAGAAATAGAAGAAATTATTGATTAGAGTAATGAAAAAACCGTTGGTTTCCTTTACAAATTTATGAATCTATTTTTTTATCATACAGATACTTCAACCAGTTGTTCAATGGCATTTTTTCTTGAGCAACAAATGTAAAACATTATTAACATTTATACAACACCGACTTTATGTACAGAATAATGTATCGGTGAGACAACGAGGAGAAATTAAATCGAATCGTTTGATCGGTCATTATTTTACAATTGAAGAATGTAAAGAGCGTGATTTGATTAAAAATAGACTATTCGCATCATAAAACAGAATTGAATATTTTCGGCTAGTGTGATGAAAAATCAGTTTAACAGATCAATTCATGCGACATCCAATGATTACGTGATCCATTATTCAGGTAATTCCATAGAGAATAGCACCTTTCCATATAAAACTAAATTCTCCACTATTTCAATGTCTTAAAATCGGGCTTTAACTTGAGTTCTCTTTAGGTTTAATCGCCCAAGGCGTCCTACAAACCTACTGACCACCAGAAGGTGGTGCAAAGCTATCAGTTTTCCCTGAGAGCACAACGCCGGATTTATTTTCGTCGTCAGTGCTATTATTGGACGACGAAAATGTGTACAATTGTCATGCAAACAGTTTGGTCAGGAAAATATATCTCAGATAGCTACTCTGTTTCTCGATCATCTGTTCAGATAATTCGCAGTCCTCACTTGTTGATTGCACTTCCACTTCACAGGGGTCATTGCTCTGGGGGTTAATGACGCCTTGACAGGGGATTGGGGAGTCTTTTGGCTCTGCAGTGGGACTCACCACGATCTCTTCGGGTACTGGCTCGTTTACCACGTCGTTTGGTTGACAGTTGAGAGTTATTTCGTCGTTTGAGGCTTCAATTTCTTCGGTGGAATCAGGAACTTCTTCTGGCTTCTGATTTTTTGCTATGTAGTACTTGTAGTCCTTCGCTGCTTGCCTCATTTTGTTCAAGAAATCAGGCAATCCTAAGGGATAATTATAATTTTTAGTGAGTGAAGAGAACGCATTCCTTTTCATTTCATACAAAAGAATACCAAAGAATTTTTTTTATTTATTCATCTGTAAAAAATATCTCTTGAGATTCTTGTCTAAAAACACTCGTTATTGAGAGAATTATCCAATTATTCAAACCTAAATTTTAGTTTAAAAAATTAATTGTGAATTCAAATAACTGAGAAACTAAATTATACTAAATAAAAAATACTAATTAAAAAATTGCAATTCGTGTTTACAAATCAGTTGAAGAACAGTAAAATAAACATTCTCACCACTCATGGCGACCCAAGCACTCACAGCATAGGGTATATTGATCCCGGGATCCTCGAAATACGTCAGTCCAAACTCAATCCCAGGTTCACCGAAATTCTTACAGGGTTTAATGACCATGTACGACCAGTACGAATTAACTCTGTAGGTGTCGGGTCTGTCTGGGGCAGCTGGATGCTGGATGCCCCTGCTCACGATGACGACGATCCCCTTCTCCTTGTCCAGCACCCAACGCCTCTGATAAACGTAATCTCTATTCGAAAAAAGTCTCTGCAATGAAATAGCTAAAATGACTAAAAATTGAAATTTTGGGAATTGATGAGAATAATTTTGTGAAGAAATATCAACACATTTTTTTATATAGATTTCATCAGATATAAAAAAGAGACATTATTATTTAACTATTTAATTCGATATTTTCATTGAAAAAATTGCATTTGGACATTGGGATTTTGAACGATAATAGTAATGTTGTGAATTGAAAAAAAATCTCTCGATATTTTCGTCCACCACCTCTCCTCACGAACATTATAATTCAATTATCTCATAAAAAATGTCAATTAAAAAAATTGCAGGAAATATAATTACAGGCCATATCATCTCCCAGTAGATGACATCACTCCTCTGGTTCTGGTCAGCCACCCCCTGAGGGTCAGTGTCGATGATCTCCAGCCTCTTGGCAGTGGTGTCCCACTCCTTCCTGTACTGCACGTCCACCTGGACCCTGAGGAACTCATCGGCAGAGACATCCGAAAAAGTCCCCAACACTTTATACGCGTAGAGTCCCCCGGTGCCAGGCTCCTCCCTCCTCCAGATGAGCATGTCCCTCCTCTCGATGAAGGGCTCCCAGTGGTCCCCACTCCCCCTGGCCGCCTTCCCCTTGCACTCGCAGTACTCAACACCAGGCTGTGCTTTATCAATGACCAGCCTCTGACGGCAGTCCTCGCAGACGACAGTCGTCTCCTTGAGCTTGTGAATGGTCTCGATCTCGTTGGCATAACTGTACAACTCCTCATTGTCAATCCTGTCCCTCTCCCAGTTGAACATGGTCACCCCGACCGAGGAGAACAGCAACTCCCTCCCACTCCGCCTCGCTCTCCTCCTCCAGGCCCTCAGGAACTCCTTCAGAGCCACGTCGTCCCAGATCTTCGTCCACAACTCGAACAACTGGAGACTCCTGCGCACCCTCTGAGCAACGATGAACTCCAACTGTCTCGTGCAGGCATTCGTAACCTCGATACTGTGGTCCCTCAGCCAAATTCCCATTCTCTTGGTGTAACCTGAGTAGTGCCTGCAGGTCGTCAGGTAAGTTACGCTGCCAGCGCGACCGTTTTTCGGGCTCAGCTGACGCCAAAGTGCTGTCGAGATGTTCATCTTTGGTGGGTTATTTCGAGGATCTTCTGGAGGCTCCGACGAATGTCAAGAAGATCTCATCGTTGGGGGTGATCACTGGGTTTTGGGGAGCACCGCGTGCGATCTTGAATGGGACACGACTGCGCAGATTAATACGGAGCACATGCTACGCGGCCACTGCTGTCTCGCGGGGGAATCTGGTACTTTGGACCGTTCAAGACTGGGGGGTTATTTTTTAACCAGTCGTGTTTGGCTTTGGGAGATTAAATCATCGGTCTTTGGGGGTAAAATGTGACGGGCGGAGATGATGAGGGCTGCAGCGGTTCTTTGGGTTCTCGGGGTGCTGATGGCACTTGGGGAAGCGATTGTTTTGGTGAGTGGAAACAAGAGCAGCGAACAGCAGCAGGAGTACAGGCCGGAGGGACCTTTGGTTATGTGCAAGTTTCTGTGAGTGAAGTTTTGATTTTGTCACTGGAATTTTCTCAATTGCATTTCATCGCATGCGTTATTTCTCTTGCAGTTCGTATTTTATTTTGCGTATTTTTATTTTTCAATTGAAAGCCCGAGTTGAAGACCCGAGTTTGTAGCAAAGATGTCAGACAAGATATGAATGTTTTTTTGGGCTCAAACGAAAGAGCGGGTCGAGAAATGGCGTGCTAGGACCTCTAAAGATGGTTTTGAACCAGGGGAGACTCCTAGACCCCAATGTTCTATACATACTCCTAGACCCCATTGTCCTCCTAGACAATGATGTCACAACTCTGCTTTTCAATTGAAAACAGATATCATCTTTAGAGACATTTGTCATGTTTAGAGGCTCTAGCACGTCATTTCTCGACCCGCTCTTTCATTTGAGCCCAAAAAAACATTCATATCTTGTCTGACATCGCTGCTACAAACTCGGGTCTACAACTCGGGCTTTCAATTGAAAACCCGAGTTGAAGACCCGAGTTTGTAGCAAAGATGTCAGACAAGATATGAATGTTTTTTTGGGCTCAAACGAAAGAGCGGGTCGAGAAATGGCGTGCTAGGACCTCTAAAGATGGTTTTGAACCAGGGGAGACTCCTAGACCCCAATGTTCTATACATACTCCTAGACCCCATTGTCCTCCTAGACAATGATGTCACAACTCTGCTTTTCAATTGAAAACAGATATCATCTTTAGAGACATTTGTCATGTTTAGAGGCTCTAGCACGTCATTTCTCGACCCGCTCTTTCATTTGAGCCCAAAAAAACATTCATATCTTGTCTGACATCGCTGCTACAAACTCGGGTCTACAACTCGGGCTTTCAATTGAAAACCCGAGTTGAAGACCCGAGTTTGTAGCAAAGATGTCAGACAAGATATGAATGTTTTTTTGGGCTCAAACGAAAGAGCGGGTCGAGAAATGGCGTGCTAGGACCTCTAAAGATGGTTTTGAACCAGGGGAGACTCCTAGACCCCAATGTTCTATACATACTCCTAGACCCCATTGTCCTCCTAGACAATGATGTCACAACTCTGCTTTTCAATTGAAAACAGATATCATCTTTAGAGACATTTGTCATGTTTAGAGGCCCTAGCACGTCATTTCTCGACCCGCTCTTTCATTTGAGCCCAAAAAAACATTCATATCTTGTCTGACATCGCTGCTACAAACTCGGGTCTACAACTCGGGCTTTCAATTGAAAACCCGAGTTGAAGACCCGAGTTTGTAGCAAAGATGTCAGACAAGATATGAATGTTTTTTTGGGCTCAAACGAAAGAGCGGGTCGAGAAATGGCGTGCTAGGACCTCTAAAGATGGTTTTGAACCAGGGGAGACTCCTAGACCCCAATGTTCTATACATACTCCTAGACCCCATTGTCCTCCTAGACACTCTGCTTTTCAATTGAAAACAGACATCAACTTTACAGACATTTGTCATGTTTAGAGGCTCTAGCACGCCATTTCTCGACCCGCTCTTTCATTTGAGCCCAAAAAAACATTCATATCTTGTCTGACAACGCTGCTACAAACTCGGGTCTTCAACTCGGGCCTTTAATTGAAAGAGAATTTTCTTCAAAACTACTTCAATGAGGAAAAAAATGAAAATTTTGAATATCTATACATGAGGGGCTAATTGATCGGATCTGACCGAGGGGTTTTTGACGGACTCTTGGGGGTTTCAGGCCTGTGGATTTCATCGAGTGTGAGGAGCCTTTCGATCACAAGGGGAATAAAAGCGCGAAGATTGAGAGCGGTTATGGGTGTATCAAGGTAGGAGAGCAATAGTCAGATCATATTTGAAGAATTTATTTGACAATTTCACGTTCAGATTGATTTAGAACTTGTGGAAGAAATTATTTGGTTACAGTTGAAGATTTTTGGAGATTATCTCTGGACATAATGGAGATGAGGGATTTTCACAGATTTTTTTGTGAAAAATTTAAGACTTAGGGGAGGTTGGGGTAAAACGGACACTTGACTTTTTTTTAAATGTTAATGAGGGGTTGAAATGTTGATAAAATTTGATATTTTTTTTTTTCAATACAAAGAACAACTCTTTCTCTTTGTGACGAGCCTAAACCGAGCTCAATTGATAAATTTGTTTCTGAGGTATGAATAATTTTTAAAAAGTCCAGTGTCCATTTTACCCCATCCTCCCCTAAATTTAAATTTCAGAAGAGGTTCTTGGGAAATTTCCTATATTTCTTGTGGATTTGAAGATATTCATCAGAATCTGATCGTTTTTTAACAGTGAAATTATTTCATCTTTTTAACAATAAAAAAAAACAAATTCATTCCATTCCACACCTTCACTAGGGAAAATTATAGTAAATGAACCATTCCATTTTAAAACCTGACAGAATCTCTTCAAAAGAGAAAATAATCGTTCAAAAATCTTTGAAAACGAAAAAAAATGTCATTAATTCCTTGATAATTTTTTCATGTCAACAGTTTGGAGGTTCTCGATACGACGAAGTGGAGAAAGCCAACGTCTCCTGCACAGTCCTCCCCGACATCGAGTGCTACGGCCCCAGGACCTTCTACAGGGACGGTGTTCCCTGCATAAAATACAGTGGCCACTACTTCACCCTGACCCTCCTCTACAGCATCCTCCTGGGGTTCCTGGGGATGGATCGCTTCTGCCTGGGTCACACCGGCACAGCTGTGGGCAAACTGCTGACCCTGGGGGGCCTGGGCATCTGGTGGATCGTCGATGTCATCCTCCTAGTGACCAATTCCCTCTTACCCGAGGACGGGAGCAACTGGAATCCATTCGTATAGCAAAATCCTGAAGTAAACCAAGTTAAAAAATTATGGAGCCCTCGCCCCTGGGGATTGCGAATTGTTTTTCCTAATAATTGTTGACTTTTGTGAATGGGAAGTGTTCAGGCTCTGAAGTTGTTTGGGTTAAAATAATTAATAATTACAGACAAGAACCCGATTCTCGAAATTCAACACATGCAGGAGGGTCTCCAGTTTGTATATATTATCTCAGACTTGATGAAGTCTCTTCGGAAGCTAATTCCACGTCAAGTTTACTTCTTGCATTTAAACGAAACAAATATGTACATATTTTTATCGAAAACAAGGCGATGTGTAAATAAATGAATTTTTGTATTCTAAAAGTCAATCGAGTCATTCCACTTTTCTACAGATTTATTATAATTCGTAGTCGTCAGGGTGGTACAGCTCGCTGAGGAGTCGGTAGACGTAGGAAGGTGCATTTCCACCCCTGAAAATGAAAATTAGTCAACAAATTTAAACTAATATCATCAAAACACTGAATTCACATTTTTTTTCCTTTGATTTTTCTTTCACTTACGTATTTGTGATGAATAGAGTCACCAATTCAGGTGGCACATAATCGAACACTGGGTTGTATGCCTGAATTCTCTCGAGCAGGGGCTCATTGGCCCCGTCGATCACCCCCTGGATCGGTGCTTGATACTTATTGAAAGCTTCTTGCTCGAAGGAGCACAGGTAGAGTGGGGAGAGCTTGTAAAGGGGCAGGAGGACCATGACAGGGACTGAGTAGTGCTTCGCTGCGTGAGCCACTGTGTCACATCCAGTTGTTGCTTTCAATCCACCGTTAGCCATTACTGTGTGGGTCCCGATTATGACTTTATTCACTCTAGACATCATTGCGAAAATTCCTCGGTCTGATATTAATGTGGTTTTTATCTGCCTGGGGAGCTTGGCTGCCAACTCTTGGCCCTAGAAATCATTAATAATTATGAACAGGAATATTTAGTTCGTCGATAAAGATCTAATTTTATGTAAAACTAATAAAGGAGTGAAATGCGACGGAATAATATTGGCAATTCGTCTAAAAAATTGAGGTAAAAAATTGAGTAAGTAGAAGAATGAATCAAATTCAATAATTATCAAATAATTGATCATTTTTATGCAGATCGTACACTCAGTGAAGGGTCTCCCTCGGCAATGATGACCTCAAACTCCCTAGTCTCAGCAGCTTTTTTGAAAAACCGTTCGACCATCTTCGAATATCCTATCGTCATTATAATTTCGTTTGAATGGATGTGCTCAGACGCCTGTTGAGTTATGTTTTCCGAGCTGAAAGTCAACAACACGATTAATCATCCTCAGGAGATCACTTCAATGACATTTAAGTTACGATCATCATCATTACCATGTTTCCAACTCCACCTCGAACTCGTTAATATGCTCGATCACTGCAGACTTCAAGTCGGGCACTGAAATGTTGAAATCTATGTCTTGTGCCCCTTGAGATGTCAGGATTTTGTGCAATGACTCCTGGGGATCTGCCTCGTCAGGTTTATTCTCGAGTTCTAATGTGTACTCCTCCCTAATTATCTGGAGAATTCTCCTCACCATGTTGCCTATCGAGGCCTCCAAGGGAACCGCAGCAATCATGTATTTTCCATTTAACGTTATTAAATCCATGAGTTTTCTGGTGAACATCAAGAACACAAGGTCAATTTAGTAGTACTAGTGACTAGTGCTATTGATCATTTTTGTAATTCATTCAACTGTTTCGATTAAGCTTCTTTAATTAACTCCCTCCAGCAAATACGCAGGCATCAAAATACGAAAAAAAATTATTTTGAGCAGTTGATGATTATGTCATTTTCATGAGAAATTGTTGATATTTTTCAGACCCTCATGAAGCTAAAATAATTAACTAAATTTACAGTATAGCTATTGTTCAGTAAAATAAAGTAACTGATGTTTAAGGGAAAATATTTTACAGAAAAAATAAATAGAATAGATTTTTCTACGCAATTTATTTTATTGAGGTATTTCCTATAGAAATTCTTCGGCTCAAATTTTCAATTTTTTTGTGTAATTTTTTAAAATAAAATGAGAGTAAAAATAAATCTTAGAAATTTCTACAGAAACCATCTCAATAGAAAAAATCAGCAGAATTCAATTTTTTTATATAATTTTTGAAATTATATAGAAGAAATGAAATTCTGCTGATTTTTTCTTGTTATAAAATAATTTTTATTGAACATTTTCTAAACAAAAAAACGCACAGTAAGCCTTGTAGCTCTTCAATAGGGCAGAAACAAATAGAATTTTCAGTAAAAGTTCAATAGAAATCTAACAAAAATTTCCATGGAATTCGCCAATTTTTTTTTTTTTTTTTTCATATTTAGCTGAATATGAATGCTGTAAATTCCGTAAATTAATTCCATTGTCCGTAGGGGTGAAGGGGGCCACTGTTTACCTTGCGGTGCTCCACTCCGAGCTGCTAACAATCTCCTTCAGCACCCTGATGGTCGCCTCGACGATCTCGTGTGTTCCCTTGAGCTTTCTATTGCCATTACCATTGTTGAAACAAAATATTGGATAAATTACTGTGGGTTATTCAGCTATTTAGACTAGGTTAGGACGCTGTCGTACCCGTAGTTTATGTTTTTCACCAGCTCCAGGGCACTCCTGTGGATGTCTTTGCCCATCGTCGAGACCATTTTCGGTATCAACACTAGGTGAATTAAATTTATCACACTTTTATCCTAGAAATAGGGGATTTTCTAGGTTTTATGTGGTCGTTGACATCTGATGATGAAATTCAACATGTGTTTCACTCGGGTTTATTCGGGTTTGGGGGGAGGGGCTGAATCGGCGCACGAATCTTTGAAAAATGTTTTTTGCTGACGAAATGTTCTACGATTTTTTTATTTCAATTGACTCTAACCCGATTATCGATCATGATTATCCCTGATTGTTCATCTAATTAGTTATAATTAACGATTTATTATCCATCCAATCCATCTAATTGAACTTGAAGCTGAGCTTTTATTCTGCGTGTTCACTACACTGGACAATATTTGAATTTTCCGTAGCTTTTGTTTTTTGTAATTGATAAAACCAACTTCTGGCGTTAAATTAATCAATGTGGTAATAATTAATCCGTCGCAATACAACCAGTGAGCAGACATCGTACATTGTATCATCATGAGGATTATGCTCATGCGTAACAAAGTGTCATAATGTGTTTGTTTGATCTATCATTTCTGGGAGTCTTAGAAACCCCGGTATCGAGTGAATTCATCATCCGTAATTTTCTGACGTTAAATATCCCGTGTTCAATTAGTTGAGTAGGAAAAATCCCCCGGAATCATTGAAAATATGAAAATGATGGGGGAGTCGGTCGGTTTTGGTTTCGTCATCTATTGAGTAAGAAGTGGAAATGTGTCAAAATAGGCTGAAGCGATTGGAGTTCGAGAGGATTTACAATGAGAGATTGAAAAGAGGTATTTCCAAGCCGATATTATCCAGTGCGGTTTCAATGAGTGATGGTGAGTCTCACAATGGTAAAAATTTCATGGAAAAACTACTGAATTTTTATTGAAAGTTCCACCGGTTTTTTGGCCGATTTTATTTTATCTGCTTATTTTTTTATTTTATCTGCTTATTTTTTTTATTGTTTAAAGTGCGAAAATCTACATGATTCATTCACACTATCTCCAGTGGATTTAAAGCTTCCGTTTGAACATTTTTTTATGTGGTTACCGATAATCTATTTGATTTTGATTTTATTTGATGAATTTTGGTTTTTACGCATTCGTTTCAGCGCTGCACAGCCCCAGATCCAGTGAGACCCGACTCTCCAGGTCATTCGACGTGTACACAAAAAAAATGGGCGACATTTTCCCAATTAACGACGAAAAATACCCGGAATTGACGATTCAAATGTTCTTCGAGTTTATGAGAACCGCTTATCAAGTGAACGACAGTTTCGACGAGTTGTCGACGATTTTATCGACAAATTCGGAGTTGAATTGGACGGAACTGGCGAAAATTGATTTGAATATTCGGTCGCCTAATGAGAAGAACGTGGGGACTGAGGACTTGGCCCTGGGAAATTGCCAGAAGCCTCAAGTAATGATCGAGTAATCTATTCGAAATGAATAAAACTTTTGTTTGATTCGAAAGAAGAATTATTACGTGTCATTACGTTCCTGATTTTTTTCTCAACTAATAAAGCCTTTACATTTAAAAAACTATTCATTATTGTCCGCTCCTGTTGACCATTTCCTCCGATTTCAGGAAATTAACGAAATAATCCCCAACAATGCGCAAACCCAGGACCCTGAGGATTTTCATGAAAAGAACAGGCCAATGGACCAGAACTCCAACAACAGCATGAAATCCCCGGAGAGTGTTTCATCGACGAAGAAGAATAAAACTCACAGGCACGAGGTTTCGACTGAGAACAGGGAGCACCCCCTGGGGAAGTTGATGAAGAAGAGCCTCAGCGATGTCTTGCACGAGGGCTTGCTGGACTCCGTGCTGCCTTACATGCTGCCGAAGCCCGCAGTGTCTCAGCCAATCATCAAGAAACCGGTGACGAGTGAAGCCAAGAGAACAGCTTCACTCACTGCGAATATCGAGAAGTCTATGACTTCGACGCACAAGGAGAAGGAAAAAGACAGAAATAAAGTTCACAGGAAGTCGCTTGAGTAAATAACTTACTATTTTCATTCATTCCTATTCAGAAAAACTAAATTATGGAAACATTATGGAACTTTTTAGCGCATTTGCTATAAAACTTTTTCTATAAAATTGTTTAATCCATCAAATTAGCTAAAATTAGTTGATCCATCGTCATGAGTCAACTAAAGATTTTTTCACTTTAATTTTCTAACTCTTCTTTATTTTTCTCTCTGCCCAGGACTGAAGTGGAAATTCACGTCTGCGACGAAGCGAAGAACGTGAAGAAAGACTTTCGCTGCCCGCAGAAGCTGCTGATCCAGAAGATGTGTTACTTCGCTGACGTGACTGCGGGCCAGAAACTCGAGGAGATGGACATCTCCGTCCACTGTGATATCGTCATCTTCGACTGGCTGATGAGATGGGTCAAGAAGGACATCATTAAAAAATCAGAGTGGCCGGTACTCGAGGCCAGTAACGTCATACCAATCACGGTGTCAGCCTCGTTCCTCCAGATGGAACCTCTCCTGGACCAGTGCCTCGTCTTTTGCCACGAGAATATGTCGGAAGTGTTAAAAACGTCGACAATCCTCACGTGTCTGAATGACAACATCTTCTCCAGGTGCATTACTCCCCTTCCAAATTACGTAACAAGAAAAAAAAACAATTTTTTATTCAGGAGGACATGTCACTACATTTTTCAATTGATTTCTGAAGTCTTCATTCAAATAAGACGAGAAAACAATAGTTTTTGCTGATTTTTTTAATGTAAAAATGTTGACTTTGGTCATTTTTCCAGATTAGCTGATCTATTCACGAATGCACTATTTACGGTGCATTACTCCCCTTCCAAATTACGTAACAATAAAAAAAAACAATTTTTCATTCAGGAGGACATGTCACTACATTTTTCAATTGATTTCTGAAGTCTTCATTCAAATAAGAGGAGAAAACAATAGATTTTGCTGATTTTTTGAATGTAAAAATGTTGACTTGGGTAATTTTTCCAGATTAGCTGATCTATTTACGAATATGGACGTAGAGATATTGAAAGATAAGAAGGACAAAGTTCAGAGCAGACTCTTCTGCAAATTGATCATGTCCCTGGCAGATCCGATCCCGGATACACGAAGGGGTCACTACAGTTCGTTATCAACTCTCTTCAAATGCGGAAAATGTGGGAAAAATGTCATTCGCTCCATTTCTGATTCCGTCCCATGTCTCCCGAGCTGTATGAAGATCGATAGCAAGGGGGATCTGCACAGCAAGCACACGAGGTGAATAAAAACTCCTCGAAATCGTTATAAAATAAAAACGACGACTTTTCATTCTGGAGAAAATGTGAGAAGATAATTTTTGTCTGAAATTCTCTTCGGATTATTCTCAGGGATTTTAATTGGACGTTGAACGACTACATCGTGAGCCTCCGCTCGGAGCTCAGGACCTGGAGGAAAGTCTACTGGAGACTCTGGGGGGACTGTCATTTTTTAAACTGCAGACAATGCAACACGCATTTCCCGATCAATCAGATGGACTGGTGCAGCTATCACCCGGACAATCCTCAGTTCTTCGTGAATGAGCAGCAGAGGGCTTCTTCATTCCCTCTGGGGCGGTACCCCTGCTGCAGTCAGAGGGCCTATCGATTCGAGGCTTTACCGAACAGGGATGGCTGTCGATGCAGGGTAAAATTGGACAATAATTACGATGACGCGTCGTTAAATCCTGGGGAAAAAATCTTAAGCAGAATAGTTTTACCCGGAAGAAGCCCCATATGATCCATGTAAAAAAATAGGGCATTAAAGGAGAAGAGAATTGAAGGAATAGAAGAATAAATAAATAAACTTACTTGAATTGTCATGGAATTCTTGACCTAAAACTTGACGTTTTCATCAATTTTTCAATTAAATTCTGAATTTTCAATGTTGAAAAAAAAAATTCAAGCAGTTGAATTTTTTACAGGATAACATCAGATACAAGTAAATCCCCTAGGATTTTAATCAATTATTCAAAACATTCAGGATCAATTTTCCAGGATTAAATGACGTGAAATGAACAGTTATCTTCATTTAATTTAAATCGAAAAACCTTGGGATTTCGTTTAGGAACACATACCTTCAATTTCAGTGGACAACGACGGCCACGTGTTGAATATCTTCACGATGTACAGGGAGGTGATATCCCAGGATCCACCGCAGAGGTTCTTCCCGGAGAAGATCACGAGACTAGTTGCGAGAGACCCGTCACTCCCCTCGGGGAAACTGCTGTGCAAGGAGCCCATGTGGTGGGACGGGATAGAGCTGGCGCCTCCCAGGGCCAAACTGGGGCTTCTGGGGAAGCTCTGGGGCGGCCCTGGGGTCAGGAAGCCGTGTCAGGTGGAGGGGCAGAGGCACAGGAAGTCCAGGCAATCCTCCCAGGTTGACACCTCGTCGCCCCCTTCGTCTGGGAGTGAGAGCGACGAGGATGAGACTGGCACTGCCTGTGGGGACAGCAGCCTCGAGGAGGACTCGGGGAACAGTGACGAGTCCAGTGCATGCCCTATGTACAAGTCTCTGAGGAGGAGCAAACGGAAGTATCATTCGATAAAAAGGTATGGATTTCGTTTTCGTGAAATAATTTTTTAAATGCATTCAAGATTTTTTTATAGTCAATACGTTTTTTGAAGAATAGAGTTTTCTGGAAGAGAGATGTTAATATTTGATTTGAAAGTCATTAATTATTGAGATAATTGTACATTCGCTGAAGAAATAATGATTTTTTGAAATAAATTCATTCATCTTGGGATATTTTTGTGGAAAATTAAATTTTTTAAAGAATAGAATTTTCTGGAAAGGAGATCTTAATATTTGATTTGAAAAATAAAATATTAAAATTTTGAGATGAATATCGAAATTTTGAGCACAAGAACATCTTTATAAAGTTCTCTTGAATTATTTTGGATGAAGAAATGAAGGTGGCAGATGCTGGAGTATGAATCTAGTCGTCAGGTACAATCAGGACAATCAGAGAGACTTTGAAGAGCGAGCCGCCGCTCAAATGGTCCAGCTTTTAACGAAGAGAACATCGCCTGAAGCCACGGTGATGCATAAGCCGCATAAACATCATGCATGGCACAATCAGCCACTAGGTAACAATAAAAAATGAATAAAAAACAGGAAAGCGGAGTATTTCCCGCAATCAATGCATTTATTTAATTAATTATTCAGGTGGTACATATACAAAGCTTGAGGCAGAATTCCGCGAACAATCGACTCAGGCATACAAAAGTAAAAATTCATCCAACAGCAAAGGACCTGGACGCTCTCGCTCCTCAAAAGCTTGAGATTAATTTAATTAACCAGTTATAACCGCCTCTCATTAAATCGTCTTCATGTTGGAGTAAAAAACAGGAAGAAAAGTCGTTAAGAAAATTAATAAAAAATGAATTTTTAATTAACACATAAAGATAATAAAATTAATAATTCTTGTAAACATTTTTAAAAGCAAATTACTTATTTCCAAAATTCAGTTCACCCGGTGTTCCCTCATACTAACAGCTTCATACTAACTAACAGTTGAATAAAATTATTAATTACCGATAAAATAAAATAAATCATTAATTCTCATAAATATCTTTGAAGTCAGTAGTCGATCAGTCATGTCTTTCCTTAAATCGTCACAATATTGAAATAAAAAAGGTCAAAGTACTACAAGAAATTGACAAAAAAAAAGTTTCAACTCTTCGAAAAACAAATAATAAAACCGGTAATTCCCTCAAGCATGAACTCCCGATTTTTTCCTCTCGAAGGTCTATCCATGCATTAAAAAAATTGACTGACCCATTCCCAGCAATTCACCTCCAAACGTCAATTAAAATTCATTTTCAATTCATTTCAATTCATTCAAAGCGTAAAGTTCAAACTACCCCTAAAAAATAAACGCATTATCATAAATATCTTCAGTCAGTATATCACCCCCCCGAGTTCCCAGCCCTCTCCATCTGTTCAACAAGATCGCTCCTGTCCAAGAGCCTGTTCAACTCCTCCTCAGTGAAGACCTCCCTCTCCGAATCAACAGCCTGATGTTCACTCGCCTGCAACAGCTGCTTCATCCTGACAAGCCCCTCCCTATTGACCTTGATATCCTCAATCTCCTTGGAGATGACTAGCATCTCCAGTTTCCTCTTGGCCTGCGCACGACTGACAATGGCCTCGTCGTAGCTGCCCTTCGTGCAGAGCCTGTAGATAACAACAGGTTTAGTCTGGCCAATCCTGTGGCACCTGGCCATCGCCTGAATGTCGACCTGAGGGTTCCAGTCGCTGTCAAAGATGATGACAGTGTCAGCGCCCATGAGGTTCAGCCCAACGCCCCCAGCCCTGGTGGACACGAGGAAGAGAAAATACTGGGGATCGTTATTGAAGAGTCCAATGGATTCTCTCCTGACTGCAACGTCCGTGGAACCGTCGAGCCTCTGGTACTTCCACGGTCTCATCGTCAGGTACTGCTCGATGACGTCCAGGAGCATCTTCAGGGTGGAGAACAGGAGGACCCTGTGGCCGTCCTCGTGGAGCTTCTTCAGCATTCTGTCGAGCACCATGAACTTCCCCGAGAGCTTTATCAGGTCCTGACCGACGGGGAGGCCTTCCTCCGTGGGATTGTGGATGAGGTACGGGTGATTGATGACTTTTCTGTACGTCATCATACGATTGCCCATTGTTATCTTCGAGAAGTACTCGAAGTTCTCCTCAGTCACGTGTGCATACTCATTTAGTCTTCTCATTTTCTTCTGGACAGCTGGGGTAGTCCCGGACTGAGGGAGTTCCCTGGGAGCTCGAGAGGTGCCAGGAGCTGGCGAGGTCGAGGCACTTCGCCCGGGCGAATCACCGTAGACTCCGCTGTACGGATTCCTGTACGAGCACCTGCGCTTCGGCCTGTTCCCGAATTCGTCGTCAAGGATCAGAGACCCATTCATCTCTCCAGCGAGCTCGTCCAGCTCGTAGTTCAGCAATGCAGAGTACATGTCGTGCTGGAGTTTGCTCATTGGCGCGTACACCAGGACTTCCTTCTTCGGCGGAATGTCCAGGCAGACGTCGGACTTCAGCCTCCTCAGCATGAAGGGCCTCAGTATCTCGCGAATCAACTGGAGGACCTTCCTCTCCTCCTCCTGCTTCAGCAAACGATTGGTGCCTTCTTCGTTTCGAAAGTCCTCGATGGTGAACCACGACTCGAAGACCGCGAGGTCGTCGAAGATGTCGGGCATCAGGAAGTGGAGGAGGGACCAGAGCTCCTTCAGGTCGTTCTGCAGGGGAGTGCCAGTCAGCAGCAGACGATTCGAGGATTTCATCTTTTGTATCACCTGAGGTGATTGGAAAATTGAGAATAGTTTAGTTCGTTGGGGTTTTTATTGTACGTTGTTGTCGTTGAATATNGCCCATGAGGTTCAGCCCAACGCCCCCAGCCCTGGTGGACACGAGGAAGAGAAAATACTGGGGATCGTTATTGAAGAGTCCAATGGATTCTCTCCTGACTGCAACGTCCGTGGAACCGTCGAGCCTCTGGTACTTCCACGGTCTCATCGTCAGGTACTGCTCGATGACGTCCAGGAGCATCTTCAGGGTGGAGAACAGGAGGACCCTGTGGCCGTCCTCGTGGAGCTTCTTCAGCATTCTGTCGAGCACCATGAACTTCCCCGAGAGCTTTATCAGGTCCTGACCGACGGGGAGGCCTTCCTCCGTGGGATTGTGGATGAGGTACGGGTGATTGATGACTTTTCTGTACGTCATCATACGATTGCCCATTGTTATCTTCGAGAAGTACTCGAAGTTCTCCTCAGTCACGTGTGCATACTCATTTAGTCTTCTCATTTTCTTCTGGACAGCTGGGGTAGTCCCGGACTGAGGGAGTTCCCTGGGAGCTCGAGAGGTGCCAGGAGCTGGCGAGGTCGAGGCACTTCGCCCGGGCGAATCACCGTAGACTCCGCTGTACGGATTCCTGTACGAGCACCTGCGCTTCGGCCTGTTCCCGAATTCGTCGTCAAGGATCAGAGACCCATTCATCTCTCCAGCGAGCTCGTCCAGCTCGTAGTTCAGCAATGCAGAGTACATGTCGTGCTGGAGTTTGCTCATTGGCGCGTACACCAGGACTTCCTTCTTCGGCGGAATGTCCAGGCAGACGTCGGACTTCAGCCTCCTCAGCATGAAGGGCCTCAGTATCTCGCGAATCAACTGGAGGACCTTCCTCTCCTCCTCCTGCTTCAGCAAACGATTGGTGCCTTCTTCGTTTCGAAAGTCCTCGATGGTGAACCACGACTCGAAGACCGCGAGGTCGTCGAAGATGTCGGGCATCAGGAAGTGGAGGAGGGACCAGAGCTCCTTCAGGTCGTTCTGCAGGGGAGTGCCAGTCAGCAGCAGACGATTCGAGGATTTCATCTTTTGTATCACCTGAGGTGATTGGAAAATTGAGAATAGTTTAGTTCGTTGGGGTTTTTATTGTACGTTGTTGTCGTTGAATATCTAATTTATTATTTAATCACGGTGAGGATAGAATAGAATAAGAATAAATCAGTGGGACTGGTAACCAATATCGAATCACTTCTCTCAAACTTCCGGGAAATCTTCGTGCTATAGCAAAAACGAAAAGTAAATGAAAAAGAGAAACATTACTTTACGCAAAAATAATTCTGTAAAATTTTCAGTCTCCAATTCTCAATTTCGTGTATTTATTTTAATCACAAAAAACACTTTTCACTGATCTTAAACATGATTTCTCTTCAATCAAACTTGTAACGTGTCAATTAAGGAAAAAATTATATATAATAAGAATAAAAATGCATGAAATTATATAAATCCGAAAAGAAATTAAAATAAAATAGTATAAATTAATCTATTCCCTAATAAACAAGAATAAATCAATTAATTGTCATGAATATCTCAGTCAGCGCTGTCAATAGAAATACAACAATTAAATGAAAAATACCTGAACAATGCTCAACTAAAATAGACCAAAAACATGAGTAAAGCAATCGCTGCATCACCTGTGCCAATAGCGACTGCGAGTTCTTGAGCCTCTGGCCCTCGTCGACGACCAGATACCTCCAGTGCTGGCTCCTCAGGAAGACTTCATCCTTCACAGCCACCTCGTACGTCGTCAGTACAACGGGCTGCGTCTTGAAGCCATCCACCCCCACCGGGCGTGTAATTTTCTTCGCCAAAGTCTCCCTCTCCTCCTTCGTCCCGTAGAGGAAGACGACTGGAATTTCCGGGGAAAACCTCTCAAACTCCATCAGCCAGTTCGGAGTTGTCGACAGGGGCGCCAGCACGAGGTACGGTCCAGCCTGTTTTTTCTCGAGGAGATGAGCTATCATCGCGATCGCCTGGACCGTTTTACCCAGACCCATCTCGTCAGCGAGAATTCCACTCATTCCGTTCTCGTAGAGGGCCTTCAGCCACTGCAGCCCCTCCTCCTGATAATCGCGAAGGTCTCCCCTGAAGTACTTCAAGGGAACAAAGACCTTCTTCTCCTCCAGGTCATCCCCCGCAACTGCGCCCAACTCTCCCATTTCTTCTTCAAGTTTTCCGTTTTTTTTGGCTCTCTTCGCTGCCGGGACCTCCTCTTCTTCAACTGCACTGCGCTTGTGGGCTCTTCCACGGGGTTTAGGGGCCTCGGGGCCTGCGCTCTTCCCCGGGTTCAATTTTTGGGCGAATAAATCGGAGTAGAACTTGCTGCGGGACACCAAGTGCAGCAGACGTTTGTACGTGTTCTGACGTTTCTCCTCGTTCTGCTGCTCCTGGAGGACGCGAGCTGCTGCCGCGCGCTCTCTACGTCTCTCGAGGATCTCCTGGGCCTTTATGCGAACCTGCTCTTCGGGATCTGGGGCCTCATCTGTTAGGGAATTGCTTGGAATGAAGGGGGAATCGGAGGACTTTCTCTTCGGGATTTTAAAATTCGTATTTCTTTATTTGTTCGGTTTTAGAGTTTATTTTTGTTCGGAATTTTAGGCCGCAGGCTATCGCTGACTCAGTAAAAAAATAAAATGATAATTGTAGAAAAAACATGATAATGTAGTAATGTAGATATTATAACACCAATTATAATATAATTCACTAGTGGAGCGGTTGGTTTTTGATGAGTATCTCAGAATTGAAGGGAGATAGAGGGATTTCTCTCAGAACCTTTTTTGTAGAACAGAATGAGAGCGACAAAAGAATTATTTACGAAAATTTCTCTATCTCCCTTAGATTCGGAGATATTCTTCAAAAACTCAGGTGAATTATTTTTTTTCGAAGAAATGTTCTAAATAATAAATGAAACAAGACGTTTTTTCATACATTCTTTAACATAAACATTGATCGAAACTATTTTCTGTCGAAGAATTGTTCTCCAATGAGAAAAGTTTTCCGACATTCTCCCTGAAAACAGGTGTTTTCTGGATTAATTCATAGATGAGAAATAAATTCGAAGGCAACTGTCGTTTAAATACGAAATTCGCGACTTTGCATCGTATTTTGATTTATAATAAACACCGAAAGTCTTTGTTTACGAAATTCAAGTTCACGAATGCCCGAATCAATGTCATTGAGATTCAACGGTCGGATTTATGAACACAATCGACAGAACTGTAGCTCCCAATCCCCAGAGAATCCAGCAAAATTCTCATTTTTCTTCCCTCTTCCTCAGAACAGGAATTTAAAAATTAAAAGATCAAAATTGGCGGTGCAGAATTGAATAGCCAATATCTCACCCTTCTGTGGAGTATCTGCACCGGCGATGCTTGCGAATCCCGAGTCCTCGGGATCTGCCCCCTCGGGAAGACCCTTTACTTCCGCAGGCTGTTGATGCCCTTCACCAGTGGGAAACTCCATAATAACTGTCCCGATGCCACCGTTTATTTAAAATGATAAAAACGAAGGAATAAAAAAATTCAATGCAATTAATTTAAAAGCGAAGCGCTGAGGGTTCGCAGCTGAGTGTTCACAGCTCGCTGGTCAGCCAGGGAATGATTCGAAAATGAGGAAAACGAGGTGAAGCCAGTAGAGGGGGAAGGGCCAACAGATTGGAGAATACTGAATAATTCAAATAGAATCGTGTAGAGCACATACTGCCCCCAGTGTTTATTAAATTAACGAATTACGAGGTACATGTACGAAAATATAAACGAATTCTCATAGAAAGCAATTAGATGACGAGGAAACATTACTAGCGAAGACCCTTTTTTTCAATTTCGTAACTTGTTGACGAAATTCAATACTTTCTTTCCCTTAAAATTGGATTCTTTTAATAAAGAAAATTGAAGTGCCCATTTTAATAAATAATTCTTCCCGCCAAATGAGGTGAGGTAGAGTGGGGAGAAATGGACCACTTGATGTATTCTAATTTCACTGGATTGTTGATGAAATCGAATTTTTTTTTCATTGAAATTTGATTTAGAAAATACGAAGTGCCCATTTTATCCCACCGACCCCTCGTAATTTTCGTTTACAACAAAATACGATTTATTAACGTTTTTTACACTCAAATAAATATCCCTATCGGTTTCTCGAAAGTTGAAGCTCATTTCTACAAACTCTGAATGATAAAACTAACTAAATTGCGTAAAATATTGAAACTTGTCCTCTGCACACATAAAAATATTTACGATTACACATGAATATTTATTTTGTTATATCTTTAATGTAAGAAACTCAACAATTCCTCACTATTTCTAAACTTCAGGGACTAATTTTGAAGTCTCAAAGGATAATATCAACCATAACTGACATTCGAATCCTTTTATTTATTCCTCTCTCCCGTAGATATCCACGCAGTATTTACTATCCTTTACAAAAGAATGCTGTGATGAAAACAAATTTTTTTATAAATTTAAAACATTGTGTCTTCTCTCTACGAAACTTACGATAAATCTGTTTTTTCTCACTCACCCATTCTTCAGACGATTAATCATCCCATCACACTGTTAATTAAATTTTTAAAGTAAGAAAATACGCAATTTCTTAAGTTTTACAAAACTAGTCAACAGGATTGATTTCCAAGTCCCCAGGAGCACTACCTCATAAAAACCAACCATTTACGAAAAAACCAGAACCAACGAAAAATACAATAGACGAAAAAAAAAACAAGTCTTCCCCGTATTTCGTCTCTCCTACGGCTGAGTCTCCTGCTGAGCGCCCTCACCCCTCCCCTCAAGATCGCTCCTGTCCAGGAGTTTCTCCAGCTCCTCCTCCGAGAGGAACTCCTTCCCCGAGTTCCCCACCTGTTGCTCGCTGGAGTCCAGCAACTCCTTCAGCTTGAAGAGCCCCTCCTTATTGAAGAGCGTCATCTCCTCGATCTCCTTGGAGATCACCAGCTTCTCCAGCTTCCTCTTGGCCTCCGCCCTGCTGACAATGGCCTCGTCAAAGGTTCCCTTGGTGCAGAGCCTGTATATAACAACAGGCCTGGTCTGCCCAATCCTGTGGCACCTGGCCATCGCCTGAATGTCGACCTGAGGGTTCCAGTCGCTGTCAAAGATGATGACAGTGTCAGCAGCTGCCAAGTTGAGCCCAACCCCCCCAGCCCTGGTGCTTATCAGGAACAGGAAGTAATCAGGATCAGTATTAAAAACATTAATACGATTCTTCCTGGTTTCTATGTCAACCTCTCCATCGAGCCTGACGTACTTCCAGGGCCTCATGCTGAGGTAATCCTCGACGACATCGAGGATCATCTTCATGGTGGAGAAGAGGAGGACCTTGTGCCCCCCCTCACTGAGCCTCCTCAGCATTCTATCGAGCACCACGAACTTCCCAGACGCCTCGATGAGGTCATTATCGACTTTCGGGAGTCCAACGTCATTCAGAGGCAGATGAATCAAGTAAGGATGATTGATGATCTTCCTGTACATCATCTGACGATTCCCAAAGGACAGTCTGAAGAGGTAATGGCAGTTGTCTTCAGTAACCTGAACGTGGTCAGTCCAGTTCTCCATGGCCTTCTCCACAGCCGCTGTCTTCACCGGCGTCGTCACCTCCTTCCCCCCCTCCTTGGCTCCCAGGGCAGTCCCAGGCTCGTTCTCACGAACAGAAGAGTCCGAGAATGGGGCCACGTAGTCCGGATCAGGGGTTGAAGGACGACTGTCGTCCTCCGAGGAGATCGAAGTGTCCTGACTGCCCTCCAACGACTGATAAGGGTTCCTGTAGACCCCACTGTACTTGTTGTTCACAGCACACCTCCTCTTGGGCCTCTGCCCAAACTCGTCGTCCAAGATCACCGGCTCAGGCTTCGTCTTGTACATGGCGCAGATGTCTCTGTTGAGATAAGCTGTGTACAGCTGTCGCTGAAGTGCTGACATGGGGGCGTACACCATCACCTCCTTCTTCGCTGGAATGTCCAGGCAGACGTCTGTCTTCATCCTCCTCAGCATGAAGGGCTTGAGGATCTCCCTGAGGGACTGCAGCACCTTCTTCTCCTCCTCCTGCTGGAGAATCCTGGTGGTCCCTTCCTCGTGCTGAAAGTCCCTGACGTCGAACCACGACTCGAAAACAGCTAGATCACTGAAGATCTCGGGCATCAGGAAGTGGAGCAACGACCAGAGCTCCTTCAAATTGTTCTGGAGGGGGGTTCCAGTCAGCAGCAAACGATTTGACGACTCGCACGTCTTCAGGATCTGCACCAGTTGGCACTCGGAGTTCTTGATGCGTTGGGCCTCGTCGATGATTATGTACCTCCAGGTCAGGGCTTTGACCACTCGTTTGTCTCTTATCGGGGTCTCGTAGGTCGTCAGAACCACTGGGAGGGTTCTGAACCCATCCACTGACACCGGTTTCTTCAGCTTGAGGGCCTGCTGGGCTCGTTCTTCTGGGGTACCGTAGAGCAGCACCACTGGGATCTTCGGGGCGAACCTCTCGAACTCCATCAGCCAGTTGGGGATCGTCGACAGCGGCGCCAGGATCAGGAAGGGCCCCGACTGGCGCTTCTCGATCAGGTGGGCCATCATCGCGATCACTTGCACCGTCTTACCCAGCCCCATCTCGTCCGCAAGGATTCCAGACATGCCGTGCTCGTACAGAGCCTTCAGCCACTGGAGGCCGTGCTTCTGGTAGTCTCGGAGGTCCCCTTCGAAGTACTTGGGCTGCGTGAAGGGGCCCTCTGCGGCCTCGTCTGCCTCGTCGACCAGCGCCTCCAGCTCTGCCTGGATCTGGTCCTCTGTCAGGTGCTGTTTTCCACTTCTTGTCATTCGTTTTTGAAGGTCAGGGGGCAGGGACTCTTTCAGGTCCTCCTGGGGGGCCTTGCGGCCTCTTCGGGGGCGCTTTGGGGGAGGTGCGGGGGTAGAGTCGTCGCCGGGGGCCTCCAGCTTGCGCTTGGAGGACCTCGAGGTCGCGGGCTTTGTCTCGGTGATGCTCAGCTTCTTCACCAGGAAGTCTGAGAAGAACTTGGATTGCTTCAAGAGGTGCATCAGCCGTTTGTAGGCTTTCTCGCGTTTCTCGTTCTCGTACTGCTGCTCCGCTTGGCGCCTCAGCGCCTGGTGCTCCAGGCGCAGGCGCTCACGGTCGGTCCGGCTCAGGGGGACTGGGGCCTCGGGGAGACGCGATCTCTCGTCTGGAAGAGGAAGACGGGTCATTGGCTGGCGGGGGTTGCCCGGCGAAACGAGATGAGTCTGGGAATAAGGTCGGGAGAAACTATTTGGGAACTAGGGTCGGTAGAAACGAATTCGGGGAGTGATTTCTGAGGAATCGATTGGAAATTAAATTTTGAAAAATGTTTGGAAACTAGTTTTGTTGGAAAAATAGGGGAATTATTTTGTAAGGAATCAATTTGAGTATTAGTTTTTAAGAAATAGATCTGGGAATTGATTTTTCTGACGTTTTTTGTAGGTTTTATTTTTTTTTAACCCCAAAAATTAGTTTTCCCAATTATCTCTGAAACCAAAGGAGATATCAAAATTTCTATTATAACCTTTTTTGTAGCTCTACTTTCCCCCCTCAAAAATGCTCCTCATGAAAATTTCCCTATCTCCCATATATTCAAAGATATTCATCAAAAACTGTAACGAAGAAAAATGAATATCGAAAATCCCCAAAAAGTCGTTTTCGCTAATTACCGCCGACCCCAAAGGAGATATCGAAATTTTCGTCATGACCTTTTTTGTAGCTCTCCTTCTCCCCTACAAAAAACCTCTTCACGAAAATCTCGCTATCTCCCGCCCCCGCCAAAATATCCGCCAAAAACCGACCGATGCCCCAAAAACCTATAATTATCTCGTTTCACCACTTCCCTGTCTCTCCTCCAGAGTAATTCCGTCATCACCATCCTCAACACTTTTCCCATTCATCCCCAGAGCTGTTGCCAAGGTCACGAGGAATTTAACCGCCTTAACGATCGTTGCAATCATTTCGCTGCGAATTTACGGGGATCACACGAAATAAAAAATACCAAGTCCTTTTATCCACCCGAGATTTATCGCCGAAACGTCATTTCCAATTGTATTCTTTTGTTTCACGAGAAATAGAAAAACACGACGCACTCACCATTTTCTGTGGTGACAGAGCCTGCGATGCTGGCAAACCCCGAGTCCTCGCACTGCCCAATGCCGTCGGGAGTGAATTTTCCCGAATTTTTGTCATTCCCATCGACAAACGAGGTATTCATCCCCAATCCGTCGAATTCCTCCCCCATTTCCGTGGAATTTCAACCTTTGGACGTACGATTCAGCGAATAAACGATAATTTCGACTGCACACGGGCTCAGACTTGCTCCCACTGAAGCAAAAAGACAAATGAACCTAGCCGGACAAAGAGAAGACGTCGGGGAACAAAACCGTTGGGATTTTTCGCGCCCAAACCCACCGGCACACCACCCCCACCACCCTCGGCTCTTATCTAACCTCTGTTGTAAACAAACTCTGCGATTGGTCGAGAGGAGGAGGCTCTCAACCGGAGGAAATCCAACTTCACGAGAAAAAAAAAACAACATCAGAGGATGAGCTAAAAATTCCACTGGAAATCCTCAGAGTTTTGGCGAAATAAGGAGAATTCACTTGGAATTCAGTATTACTTGACCCCTCGTGGAGCTTCTGGGGGAGAGGATGGCGAATTTAGTGAGGAACATCTTCAAATACTCGAGTGAGAATGCCTTAAACTTCGGGGAACACTTAACCTCAATATTTTCAGGGTTCAAAGCTTTTTATTTCGATTCAATTAGTGGGATTGTTGGGATTTTTATTTGAGGCGTTGATTTATGTTCTTTTGGGCGTTACAGGGGATTACCTGAGGTCGTCCTGTCGACTAGTGCATAATGAAGTCAAGGATAAAGTCGAGACACAGGTGCAGAAGGAGGATGAGGATTTTGTGAGTTCAATTTGTTAATCATATTTCCATCGCTTATTTTTTTTATTTTGGAGAGAGGATTCTTTGATTGAGGAAAATTAAAATTAAAACGCAAATGTTATTCTTTGAAGCTTGAATTATTCAATTAAAGAAGAATAGAGCAAAACAGACTTTTTTAATTATAAATATCTTGGGAACGGCTGAGTCGAATTCCCTGATTTTTTCTTCATTTTGAAGATATTTTCTTCAGCCTTAAAATGAGTTTCGATTTATCCAAATCGCATCGTTTGTTCAGGAGATATTAACGATTGAATCTTCCTTCAATTTCGTCCTTTTATTTTTTTTCTTTTTTTTTCTGTTGAAAAAAAGGCTTTGGAAGCCGTTGTTGTGCATGAAATGAGTTACGAAGAGTTGAAGAAATAACTTGGGCACTTGATTTTTTTTTTTAATACGTTGAATAAACTTTTTAGCCCATAACACTCGAGGAAAATCCTTTCATGAAGGAGAAAAGAGTCTGCATTCTGTGTAGATTGAAAATAGAACCTGATTACAAGAATGTCCGGCTTTTGTCTCAATTTCAAAGCTCCTACACGGGAAGAATTTACGGAAGACACATAACTGGTCTCTGTAAAGCTAAACAGGAGAAAGTGGAGAGAGAAATATTGAAGGCACAGAACTGTGGATTAATGGCGATTTATAATAAAGATCCAGAGTACATCCGTGATCCTAAACTGTTTGATCCGGATCATCCCTTTAGGCCCCATAAATTCTAACTTTACCATTAAAAAAATAAAATTGTACCTTCTTTCATTCGGATTAAAATAAATCGTTCAACAAATGCTGAGTCTATTTTTTTCTCCACTTGGGGTACCTTGACCAATAGATGAATACTTAGCATTAATTCATAGACAATTTCATGTTCCACCAGAATTTTTATTAATAATGACATGAAAATTGTGTTCATTTCAATTTTCATTCATTAATTCCTCTTCATCCGAATCTTTTGATCATAAACTATTTAACTTTTCCACGACATTATTATTATTACTATTATTATTATTATTATTATTTTGTTAATTTATTAGAAATGGCGTCACTGCAGGATTTTTTCTAAATTCTTCCACTCGAAATAATTTTTGTCATCATCCATAACAAGATTGTTCTCCATTAATTATCTACTGGTCACGTCACCCAATTTGTCAAGCCATAAAATCCCCCTTCCCCAAAGCTGACGATAACTCTCTTTTTCCTGAAGTCAAGAAGAAGCGACTCAAAGTTGACAGACCCCGAGGCCCCTCTCATCGTCAATTTCTTCGAGGAGAGTCCCTCCCCGAAGAAGACCCCCTCCGACATTTGGAAATACCGAAGCCAGGAACTCCCCCGACCCAGTCTCCCCCTCAGAGAGGATTTGGTGCGAGAATCGAGGCGAGACGCCGCGAATTTGCGATCTGAACTTTACGAGAAGGAACGCACGTGGGAGCAGTCGACTGCAAGACTGGAGAACGTCTTGATCGAGATTAAATCTGCTCTGGAGGAGATGAAGAGGCGAGAGGCTCAGGCGAGTGCAGCGGCGCACCATCGCAGCGCGTACCTCAACCATTTGAGGATAATGGCTGCGAAGATTGAGAGAGAGGACAAGGAGAGACGAAGATTTAATATTCTAGTCGTCGGGGTGAGCGCTTCCGACGAAGACGCGACGTCCAGGGCCTCGGAGCTCCTGGAGAAGTACTTCAACCTGCGAGACTGCGTGGCATCAGCTCGAGTCGTAGGAAAAAGAAGGGACGTCCTGGTGGTGCAGCTGACGAGTGCCGAGGCCAAGGCTGAGGTCACGAGGAATCGCGCGCTCCTCAAGGACACGGGGATTCTAATTCGTCCGGATTTGACTATTGGGCAGAGGTTCCTCCACAGGAGACTCAGGGAAATCGGATTCGAGGCCATGAAGCTGGGGAAGAGCGTCAAATTGGGGTATACGTGGGTTCGAATTGATGACGTTAAGTATTATTGGAACTACAGGACGGATTCCCTTCAGCCGGTTGATCGAGATCTGACAATTGGATAGGAGTTGATTAGGAGTTGATTGAGGCATGAATGAGGGAACTAATTAATTAGTTTTTATTCATGTACTGAGCAATTTAATAATGAACTAATCAATCAATTCTTCAGTTAACATTAATTTAAACTAATTAATAACTAATTCATTTAATTTAATTTTTTATTCATTAGTTTGAATTATTTAAAATTTTAGTAATTGAGAAGAAACAAAATTTTTAGGAAATTGCTTCAGTCTTTCGAACTCGTATATTTTCTGTGCTAATAAAAAATGGAAAAATAGTTTAAATATGAAGATTAATTTCGAATTTCTCACTTACTCCAACTTTTGGCGGGAAAAATCCCTCAATTACGCCTTGAATCAATTAATAAACTGTAAATAATTAATATTTTAGTGAGGTTAAACGAATTAGAATGCAGTTCTACGACAGACGATGTTTGTTGTACTATCGAATTTTATTTTTAATATTAAACGTTTTATTTAACACAAAAATACTCTTACTCTATCATTTCCTAGTCTTACTTGAGACTAATATCGTATATTCTCATATATTATATATTCATATATATTTTCAAATGAAAAATAATGAATTGCGGTGATAAAAAATAATAGTGGACGATTAACAAAAAGCGAAGATAGAGGGTAAATCCCATTTTTATTTAAGTTAAATCAGCCTCATCTGGGAACTTGACGACTTCCTCTGGAATATTCAGCATTGCCAGGATCCTCCTCATGTCGTAGTAGACCCCCTCTGCGTTGGTATCGTTCCAGTCCTTCTGGAATTGCACTAGAGCACTCTGGCAGGCAGTCCTCCACCTGTCGATTTCTTTGTGCAGATCTTCTCTGTTGTGCTTTTTTCGACAGGCCAGTTGGGCCTTCAGGCTGTCGACCTGCTGTCGTTTGTCACGAATCGTCTTCTTCAGGGCCAACAGCTGGGGCTTTGAGGGGAATGGGACTGGCTTGTTCTCGCGATTATCCTCACAGACTTCGATCTCGATTCTTCGCTTCTTTATTTGAGACTTGTCGGGAAAAACTGAGGCCCTTTTCGGTGTGGAATTTTGCCTGGAAGTGATTGATAAATTATTCAATGAATTTAGTCATTAATTCACAAATTAATTCATTTTCAATCAATTCGTTAAGTTATTCAACGTTTGATCAATTTATCAATTGATTATAAATGATTTAATTTATTGATTAAATTACATTAGTCAATGATAAATTTCATCATAATGACTAAATAATAATTATAATTGATAATAATTGATTTAAATGATAATTATTAATGGTATTGATTTATCATTAATTATGATTCAATTTATCATTGATTAAATTACATTAATCAATTAAATTATTTCGGAATTAATGAGTTTAGAGGGAGAGAAAAAAAACATACAGAGATGCATAAAATTCAATCTAGTGGTGTTTTCTAAGGTAAAATAAATAAAATGAACTGAATGAAACTGAAAAAAAAATGAAAAAAATTCTTACAGAGTTGTAGTGGGTGTCGAAGTTGATGTAATTAGGGGTGATGATTTTTTAATATCACTTTTAGGCGTCAGCGAGGCGAATGGAGAGCGAAAGGGCCTGTTTGCCAGGCTGCTGTTCCTCAAGGGGGTACGTTTGGAGGTTAATTCCTTGTCCATCTTGATAATTTTGGGGGTGAATTATAATTGGAGGCGAGGGGACTGGGCCAGGCTCTGGCAGATGATCTTGCAGGTGATCATCAAGAAATTGACATTGATGCACTCCTTTTAAACAGTTAATTCGATGAGAAGGTGACACGAGAGGATTGTGTTTACGTTTGACGAAACAACATCTCAAGGTCAGTCACGTGACCCGGAATAGCGCGTCATATTTCATTGGAATTTTTAAAATGTAAATTTTTTTCTCGAGAACTGAATTAAATAAAGCGAAACGATGAATAAATACTAATGAAAGAAATTTTAATTTAAAATGAGAGAAAATTTATTCACAAATTTATTTTATTCTGTGGGTGAATAACAGACATGTTTATTAATTTATAGTTTATAATATGAATTAATTTATTTAATTATCAATTATGATTGATAATTATCATTGAAATTAATTATTAATCACAAGGAATTTAGTTTTACTGAAATTGTCTCATTTTTTAGTTTTCCATGGAGAAATAAAAACTAAAGTAAACGAAATAATGACTGAATAATAATGAAGAATTGAAATTTGAGCTATGGAATTATTTCGCTGGCTTCCTCGCACGAACGAGTGGATTAAAGTTGTACATGGATCCACTGTCACTGATGGTATCCTTCTCAAAGCTCTTGTTCGTCTCTCCTGACCCCCCAGATCCTTTTTTATTCTCCTTATTTCCAGTTGAGAACATATCCTTGATCGTCTGCTGCTTCTTGAATCTGTTGGGCAGGGCGATTTCAATTCTGTTGTTTATGGATTTTGCTGATGAGGGCTTCAACGCTGTGACAGAGTTGATGAATCCTTTTCTGGGAGCTGATTTCCCGGATTTTCCCGGATTAGATCTAAAAAAATCAGGCAATTCATGTCAGAATTTTATTCGGAAAGGTTTTCATTATGAATGGAGTCTTCAATAAAATTGGAATTGAAATTTATAATTCTAAAAGTTGGAATTTATCTTCAAAAATTTAATAAAAAAACTCATCTTCAATGAGATTAACATCTTATTCTTCAACTTCACAACTGAATTACCATTAAACTAAATAAATTGAAACCTTGAATTAACTTACAAAGCATTCAATTGTGGTTTTGGGAAGCTGTTCTCCCTGAACTCATGGCCCCTAGACCCCCCACAAGACTCAATCGTAATCGGCAATTTTGGGAATCTGCTACGATCAGGAAAATCGAATTGCTGGTCGTATCCACTGGGCTTTGGTGGAGGGGGAATCACCACTGGACCTGACGCAGGAGCTGCTGCCAGGATCTCCTTAATTCTGCCCAGATAGCAGCTGAAAAATGAGTTTAAAAAATTCTATCAATTATTTTGGTTCTAAGATAATAATTAAATTCATCAAAATATTTTTCTCCAATCAAGTTGATCCTCTCCTAGGATCTATGCTGTTGGGTCTTTATGAAATAAAAATATTTTGTCTCCTCAATTTTTTAAGGAAAAAAAAGAAAAATGGAGTGAAAAAAAATTGGAAAATTTAGAAATTGAAATTAAAGAGATTGATAAATTAATCAGTATCATTTGCTGTTGATTAATCATGCCCACCTCGCTTCGTAGACATTATCAATCAAATCCTGGAACTCCCTCTTCCTGCTAATCAGCTTCTCCGTGATCCCCTTGTAGTCGATTTCAGAAAGTTTGAAAGGCTCTTCCTCACTCTTCTCCAACGGTCCCTCAAGATTCTGCTGGGTCAACGCTCTAACCGAGTCGTCAATCTTCTGTAATTCCACCTCTGGAGGGAAGTCCGTGCCCCAGTCATCGAGATTGCCATCAGCTTCCTGAGATTTTCCAGAAGAAACCCCCCCAGTCAGCTTCACCCGTTTCTGTGCGGGTTCTCCATCATCTTTCGAGACCTGAGGCTCTCCTGGAGCTGTCCATCCTCCTGGCTGTTGAGGAAGAGCATCTTGCCGAAGGGAGGAAATCCTCAGGAAGAAGTCGGACTCGTCGCTCGATAGATCCTCGACCCTCAAATCTCCAAGGCCATTGTGATTCCCCAGAGAATACTCCTTGATCTGATCAGGAGTCACCAACTCCTCAGAACTTCCTCTCGAATCCTTGTTCTCACTCAACTTCGCTGCATTCTCCAGGTCGAACAGTGTCTCCTGATCAATTTCGAAGTCAATTTCATCGTCCTGAACGCTGATCTGCGACAAGGACCTCGAAGCCTCCAGCAAATCGTCAAGGATATCCTCGGGATCTTCATTGTTCCTTTCTTCTTTGTCCTCAGCAGCCTTTGACAGCTCACGTTCGCAGAGGGAGCACAGACTCTCCGTCGTTTCACTCCCACTCGAGTGAATTTCAACAATTTCTCCTTTAGTTTGAGGTATTTTCTCTCCCTGACTCGACTTCATCGTTCAATTTATTACGAAGATTATGAGGAATTGTTCGTTTCGGCTCTTTGTTCTCCCCTTGTTGTCTTCTCTTCTTCAACACAGCTGAAGTATTTCGAATGGACCAATCACATTCGAGGGGACGAAGAATGGCTGACGATTTCCAAATGCGCAGGCGCAGGGTTGAGTGTCCGGTTGACATTTATTTTTGTTTGTCGAACTAGTTGACGCCTTTTTTTCAATTAAATAATTATTCTTGTTGATTTAATTAGTAGAGACATGACAGACGAGAGGAATTTCAGGTCGTCGTACTACGAAAAGGTGTGGAGACGTTGGAAATTCAATGTTTTCCGTGGAATTGTTGAGGGAGTGGAGGTTAGACTTGTATATTCCATTGTTGACTCGACAGGTCGGCTTCAGGAGTGTCGAAGAGAAGAAATCACTGGAGATACTGCTGAAGGAGAGGCCCTTCGACACTGCTAAATTGAAGCACTTCTGTCTGAGATTCACAGTGCCAGTGATGCACAGGAACTTCCTCTGGAAAATTCTGTTTGGAATCACTCCGATTTATCCGGAGAGCCGGGAGTTTGTGTCCCAGCAGAGGAGGATTGAGTTCCAGGACTTGAGGAGGGCGTTGAAGGTCACGAGGATTGTTGATGAGGGGACGAAACCTCATAGGGTTTTTTTGATGATGTGGCTGCTGAGGACGAGGAGGGCGAAGATTGATTTGAGTGCACAGTTGGAGTCACCTCTTGTCAGGTAGAAATATTTTAGGAAAACAATTTCATTATTTTCAGTTATTCAATTCATTAGTCTTAATGACTGAATGACATTAAATTGAAATATTATTTTTTAATTTATGAATTAATTCGTTAATTCATTTTTCAATCGAGTGGAAAACTTGTTGACTATCTGATCGATGCATTAATCAAGGAATTTATTCAATCAATTGATTACTGAATGAATTAATAAATTCATTAAATTCAGTTCAATTAATTAGTTTAATTAATTGACGAATTAATCAACTCATTAGTCAATGAATCAGTGTATTCATCATAAAATGAATGCATGTGTGCATTAATCAATGAGAAAATTCATTAATTTATGGTTTAAATTAATTAGGGCAATGAATAAAATGGCAGAAAGCCTCTGGCACATAATGGAAGGTGACCACGAGTACGAGAAGATGGTGGACATGTACTGGATCCTGGGTGGCTTCTTGGATCACGTGCAGAAGTTTCACAAAGACGTTGGCAAACTCCTAGAATGCACTTCTCAATTGCTGGAGAGGGAAGATCCCACTCTGTACAAACATCTGAGTAAATTCGAGGCACTCAATAATATTCCTTTCGACGAGTGGTTCTGCTCCTGCTTCGCGGGCATCATCAGTGATGGATCAATACCAAAGTAATGAATATAATATTTATAGTATTAATCCATTGATTAATAATATTATGTATAATTATATCATATTAATCAATTAATTAATTAATCGTGAATAAAAATTGATGAAATCTTTATACTTTCAGAATTTGGGATAAAGTGGCTGTTGGTGCGTACAAAATACTAGTCTTCGTGGCTGTTGTCATTCTCACAACATTCAGAAGAGTTTTGCTGCAGTGTGAGAGTATTGATGGTGTTCTGGATGCAATATCTCATGTGAGTTTCATTTTTCATTTCTTCTTTTCAATCAACTTCATGAGATTATGAATGAAGAGCTGCTTTCACTGCATCAATTGCAGGTAAATGAAGAAACTTCCGAGTTGATCGTCAACAAAGCAATAGAATTGTGGCAACAAAGTGGTTCGATACTGGTGACAATGTCCCCAAACGTCGTAAATATAACAAACGCGTGATACTTAGCCATAAGTCCGATTTCTATTTCTACCAATTTATTATGAAAATACGAATAAACGCGAATTAATTGTTTGTAAAATTTTGGAAAATCACTTTTGACTCATCATTTGAGGGGAAATTGGGGAATTACAAATGAAAATCGTTCTTTCCTTTATCTTAAAAATAATTTATTTTTACTGTTGCAATCATAAATCGTACATGTACATTTTTTTCTCACTCGATATTGACAATATTTTTAATCATCAAATCGACCTCTACACCTTAAACTAGGCATCCTCTTGATCGCAACGTCACACTCGTAATTATTAAATTCATGATGTTTTTATAATTACAGTACAGCTGCGTGTTACTTGTTCATTCCCTTTTTACGAACATAAAATTGACAACTTGCAAAATGTGATTCTCTACAAATGAAAAAAGACACGTTTTCTCATTTCAACACGAGAATTTGATATTTGATCCTAAATCAATTAGCCGTAGCACTCGACTCAAAGATCTCTCCATACGTGACTCATATCTCTCATTTACCTATTATTACTATTATGCTAAAATTATTATTTTCGTACATTCTCCCTTGAGACACGTGGGGAGCACTTTTAAGCAATTGACGCAAGTGATTATGCCAGCAGGAGAGCTCCTCGAGCGTGCCAGGATTATTTAAAATGTCTTTTCTTCAGGTCTAACGCACTTTTTAAATTCTCTCGTCAGTACAATGTCCACAAACGTATTTTTTCACTCATTTATTGGCTTCTATTTAACTTAATCGATCTTTGGCTTGGAGAACTTCCGCATTTCTCGCTTCGTCACTGCACGACAAAGAAAAAGGAAATACTAGGGATCAGAGAATCCGGGGAGATTTTTTTACTAGCAGGAATGTAATATATGGTACAAAAATAATAAAAAATTGATATAATTTTTTTTATTGTTATTTTCTCACTGGCAATTGCAGAAAGATGTGATTGTTTTGACTGTAGAAATCTGAAATAGAGATTAAGCGACATTCAACATTTTTACCGTTCGAATGCACCTCAATAAATCAATTTGTCGACATCGTGACAAATTCTCGAGGCAATTTCGTACGGGATAAAATGAAAAAAATCGACTTACGACGCTTTACCACTTGACAACCGCGAGTTGAACAGAAAACTTCTCAAAAAGCAATGAAACACTCGAAAAAAATGATCGAATGTTCAAATTCCATGATTTGGTGTCATCAACTCGATCCAAAAACCGAAGATAAAAATCACAAAAAATCCGTTTTACAAATTTAGGAGACATTCACTCAACTTAATATTGATGATATTCAATATCGATACTTCATATCGAATGTTACCAAGTGCCAGATTACGCGACACCGAAATAAATCAGGAATTGCAATAGAAAAAAAATGTTTCAACAATTTGATTTTTAATCTAGTGAAAATACTGTTTGCGACTCTCTGATCGTCCACTCGCCACCGGCCGTTCATGAAAAACCTGTAATTAAAATTATTTTGTGCACTCGGCGAGAAGCTCATTACGTAGCACCTATAGCCGATTCACCAACAATTATAAACCCACCAATTCACAATGTTTTATTATTCGTTTCAAGGAATTTTCTTCGTTCTCTTATTGACGGTCTCAAGCGATAGACTAAAAAATCGTTTCACGTATCACGTGCGCACGTGTAGCTTTTTTTTTTGGCTGGGGGCAATTTTTAGCCGGAGGGCTGTGGCCTTGACCTATTGGCAGGATAGGCCTCGTCTCGGTGCATGATGATGGTTTTACGGGTTAATAACAGCTAGAGGGCGGCTGAATTACAATTGTCGACTAGGGGCGATAGTGGACCGACCTTTATGCGTCCACTACCGAGTCTCTCTGGCTCATAATGAACATCCAGGGATAAACCTGAAATTATAAGTTAAATTTTTCAGTTGGAGACGTCTTTTTTCGCTGGGTTTCGGGGGGTTTTTGATGTACAGGCCTTTGGATTCGTCGATTTATTCTTCAATCAATTGAAAAAATTTATTCATTATCATTTATTTATTTATTCATCAATCAATTTAAGAATTCATCAACCTATGGATTAAACTAATTGATATTTTGAGGGATTATATCGTATTTTGATTAGTCATCTAATTAATTCATTAATTCGTTAGTTAATCAAGCCTTTTTTCACACGACTAGTGAATTATTTCATGGATTTATGGATTAATTTATGAATCAATTCGTTAATTAATTATTCAATCAGTTAATAGAGTGATCAATTGATTCATTAAAAAATCGAAGGATAAATGAATTTATTAATCTATTATTAATCTATTAAAACTCATCAATCTGTGGATCAAACCAATTTTTTCAATGGCAAGTGATCAATTCATTAATTAATTCTTTAATGAGTAAATTCATCAATTAATTGACTCGTGGATTGGATGTTTCTATATTAACGCACTGAAATGAAAGAATCAGGAATCGTGAGATCGATCCATCATTGGACATATGCACGAATAATCCACCACCTGAAGCATTTTCCCTGACATTTTCGTTTCATCCACTTAAACCTGTAACGTACATTTCTGATATGCGTATTTACCGGATGGCCTCCGCGATGTGGAAGAGTGGTGATGCAATGGACCTGTTGTTGTTGGACTTGACTCTGGTATAAAAGCAGCAACGAGTAGGGCGCATATCACCAATAGCGCGCCGAACACGAAGGGGGGGCCTGGTACCAGCTGAAATTTCATCATCATATCAAAATGATGATTTATCTCAACAAAAAATAATATTGATTATTTTTTTCTGAATTGGAAAGTAATCAACAAAAAAACACTTGCGAATTAACAAAACAAGATGAATCTACTCAAACTAGACTTCAGTTTTTGGCGAACATCTCGGAATGCAAGGCAGATACGACTATTTCACTCTGAACCTTTTTTGCAGCCCTCGTTTTGCTCTCCAAAAAAGGTTCCGAGTAGAATTGTCGTATGTCCACTGCATTCCGAGATATTCACCAAAAATGAAAAAAGTCTCATTGGAATTTATTCATTTTGCTTCATCCATTCGACAGAGAGATGTTTCTCGTGAAATGGCAGAGGAATAAAAAATGATTACTTCTGAAAAGATTTTAGTGATGGAGAAAATACTTGTTAACACTTCCAAACAGAAATACCATCGCAATGTATTTACCTGGGGAATGATATCCACATGCTGCGTTGCAGTCCCTGTTCTATTACTATCATCAAGTAATGATGGTTTGAGAGGTAGTGACGGTGTATCGTCATTGAGATCGACGTGGAACAAATAGAATATAACACCAAACATAGCTGGTCCAAGGCCATTGCAGAGGCCCCTCATACCAGTTACCATGCCCTGGACGAGACCCTGTTTGTCAGCATCCGAGTGCATCGACACGAATGCTGATATTGCTGGATACGTTATGCTTGATACTGATGCTAATACACCAGCCGCCCACATCATCCTGAGGATATTTCCATTCATTTTGAGTCATATTTTGTGGGGGGTAGAGGTGTTGATGAAAAAAATCCAAGGAATATATTTAAATATTTCGGCGAAAACCAGTTCTTATGATTTTTTTTTACCATTTAAAAGGACATTTGAAGAATTTACTAGAAAAATTTATCAATTTTCCACTGAAATTCTATTTATTCTCAACGGCCTATTTTTATTTCAATTTTCTATTGATAATTGAAGAAAAGAGAACTTGAAAAAATCACGTAAATTTCCTATGGAAAAAGTATCAACAGAATAAATTAATTGATTAATTAATGGATGAATTCATTAATTAATCATCATCTATTATTTTATTTTCATACGCGATAGATCAGCAGAGAAAATTGGAGAAATTTACTTTCGACATTTTGAAGAATAAAAAAAGTCTTTTCGTTATTTTTCCACACGTAAGAGTTAAATTTTTTCAATTCCCCGTTGTCCTCATCATCTCATCTCGCCTTAACTGTCTCCGAAGACATGCACCACGCGTCTTGCACCACCCTTCCATTAAAATGTCATTAAATGACAATCGATTTATCGATGTCTACAATAATAACTGATTAGAGGTTCGAACCAGTGACGTGACAGGTCTCACCGGGATTCTAATAAAATCTCCGTGCGTCTGTACTTTAAAAATAGCCATTCCGATCATATGCCCATCGACTCGAAACGTGTACATCAACACAAGTCAATCGGAATACTTGGTACATGTGAAACTGGGAAATGATAAACTCCAACGACCACTTTGGATTCATTTCTGAAGCAATTGTGCACGTTTACCCATTCAGTCTTAATCAATTGTCAGTTTGACTTTGTATTAACGTATTCTAGGGGCTTTTTTCCTCATTTCTCGGTGGCTCGGGCAATTGTTATCGAACTTGTGGTATGTTGTGCGGCTTTGAAACGTTGATAATGGAGGGAAAATGTTGTTCAAGGTTGCTAATGCTTGTAAAATTGAATAAACGTGTGAACAAATTCTCGTTCGTTTTTTTTTTATTCTGAAACGTTCTCAGAGACACACACGAGAGAAATAACTTTATAGAAACATCGAAATTTAACGAATTTGCTAGAAAATTCTATGGAATTTTTAGGTGTAAAACAGTAATTGTAGCACCAATAAAATAAATAAATTCTAAAAATTGTAAAAAAAATTTTTTTTAATGATAAAAAGAGAAGAAAAATATAATGAAAAAAAAAACGAGGAAATTCATGTCGACAAATGCAACAGAAGTTCAATAGAAATTTCTACCAAATTCGCAAGGTTTTTCTATGAAATTCATTTGTCTGAGCATAGAATCAGGAAGTGAACAGGAACAAAAGAAAATTGTCAATCGATTTGGCCTGGGTCAACAAAGTAACCGAAGTAAAGATTTCCAGATATACAATAAAAAAATCGATTTGCGTGGGATTCGTATGGACGCGTTTTAGTTGAAAAACGGAAGGGACTATAATGTTCGCCACGTAAGCACTTCAAGGATGCGTATGAAGCAAGACGGTATTATTTAACAAGCTCATCACTCAGTGACAATTCATTCTAACTCCCGCTAATTACCCAGGGGGGGTTTGTTGACTTTTCGTGACTCGAGGGAGAAAAAATCGGTGGAGGGGAAAAAAAGTCAAAAAATTTAATTTCCAACTGCGTTTGTAACACGCGATTCTATGCAGCATTGACCCAATTAAGAAACTTTCTGCGAGGAAAAATCAATGGGGTGTGGAAGCCGAAGGGAATAAGAATAACAAACTATACTCCTTGAATCACATTTGATGAATAATAGACTGAAGTTTACGCCTTTTTCAGACACGTTGAGCTTTAACATGAGATTATGTTGATTGAAATTGTATTTTTTGTTTTGAAAATGTGAAATATCTTCATTTTCCGATGCTGTTGTCCATTTGAAAATCAACTTTGCAGTGACTTTTCACACTTTCTTCATCATTACTATCTAAAAAATTTTAATTTGCCTGCCCTCAAGGTAAATAGCAATTTTCATATCGATCTTACATTCTACATAACTTAAAAATCCTAGAGTTATTACAGAATGGGTAAATTTCCATTGATTTTTCAAACGAAATTTCTCTCGGAAACCCAGTGGAACTGAAAATTTCCGACAGTGTATTTTTCCCATAAATATTGGGTGAAAATTCTTACCAAGTCTGTGAACCGAAGCCATACCACATCAACTGCAGCATTTCGAACAAGAGCCCGAGCATGATAGTGTGTTTGCTCCCCAGAGTTCTCATGAGAGGTCCAAGAAGAATTTGTGCCCCAACACTGAGAATACCAACGACAGCAATGAAGACAGCGACCATTGCTGCTGAGAAGCCCATGGCAAGTTTTAGGTACACAAATATACAGCTGTACTGGCCAGCCTCTGGTAGATAGCTCAGAAAAACTGTGACGCATAGCATCAAAATAGTGTGATCCTTCCCCACCTGATGATAAACCACAATTTTTCCATTTAAAATTAACGAAAGGAGCCCAAAGTCTTTATTAATCTTTATTAATCAACAGAATATTCTTTATATTCTGAGAATTGTGGAGAAGACTCATTTGAATATCTACCTTTCCCAAGGCAGCAAATGGGTCAGCCTGTTCCCATGAAATTGGAACAGGAGGTCGTGCTTTTTCTGGCAGACTCTCTGGTACAGCCACGAGAATAAAGAATACGTCGAGTATGGCTATTGCTGTTGCCAGTGCAACAGCCAGATTCTCTCCATAAGTTGTCATTGTCCATGCACCTAGGGCTGGACTTATCACCATACTAGCAGCAAATGTCGCTGACACCTTCAAATAAACACAAGAGATTATTCAAATATTAAAATTATGCTTTCAAACCATCAATTCATTAAATTCGATGCAATCACGTGCCAAAAAATTTTGTAGGAGAACCTAGCGAATTCGATAGAAAATTCTATTGAGTTTCTTTTGAACTTTTTGATAAAGAGAGAAAATAATTATAAAACTGAAAAATCAATTATTTGAAATGATAATTCTTTTCAGTAAAATACAATAATATTTTTTTTTAATATAGAAAATTCATTTTGAGGAATTTCTCTATAGAATAGTTTCTATTACAAATTTTCTATTAAAAAAATACGCATTGAAGTTGCGAAATTCTCTAGGCTTTTTTGGGATTTTTTTTTTGTACATGATAGTCCAAAATAATTAATAAATATTAATGCAATTAATGAATACTAACCAATCCATAAGCTAACGATCGTTGACTCTCCTCAGTAACATCAGCAACGTATGCAAAAACAACGGAGAAAGTGCAGGCAAAAACCCCACTTATCGATATCATAGCAAAAAACCACCAAGTATTAATACTCATGAGTGGTATTGGTGCACAGGTAAATGCAACTGTGATGAGTAAGAAAAATTTTCTTCCCCACACGTCTGACAATGCGCCGATCAACGGTGCTGATAGGAACGAAAGGATTCCCTTTATTCCCATTATCAGACCGTTCATTAAAAACGTGTGATCCGGAAATGTTTCATTTAATACCGATATTATTGGCATTGTCAGGAGTCCCCATGCAAAAAACTCCAAGAATATCACAACCAGTGCATGGTAGACACTCGCCTCTCCAATTCCCGAGCTCTGGAAAGAGAAAACATCATTCATCTGTTGTTAAACGAGTCCATTAGGCTCGGGGATTTAATGATGACATGTGAACCAATTCCCATGGCATTGGAAAGCAGACGGAGTGAAAAATAGGACATTGTTTTTCAAATTATTGAAGACATCGCCGACGAAAACATTTCTATTGAAAAATTGATTGAATTCGTTTTTTCTGTACAATTTATTCTTCTGAAATAATTTGAAAAATATTTTTAAATAATATTCCAAGTTTTTTGTTTGATGTTTTTTATGAAATGAGAAATTTTTAACTTTTTTGATGAAAATGAAATTTTTTTAATGAGAACGTTTCATTTTTTTAATGAACTGCGAAGAAAAATGAAGTGAAAAAATTTGTAAAATTCAATTTGAGGAATTGCCATCGAAAAAATGGTACAGAAAAATGGAATTCTCAGTAGAATTTCCTATAAAATTCTATTAAAGTTTTTTCAAAAAATTCCTTCATATCCCTTTTGCTAGTCTGACCTTCATATGTCGGTAGCATCTCTGCAGGGGATTCAGGGGTGGTGCTATATTAGCTGGAGATATCTCCTCGCTCACGTGTAACTCTGAACAGGAGGGATCAAGGCCCTCCGCCCCACCCTTAGCCCCCGGGGGCATGACACCCTGGCCACTCGAGGGGGGCCCGCACTCAGTAAAAACTCACCTCCATGATTCAAAGAAAAATAAAAAAAAATAAAAGAACTTCTCAACTCTCAAGGAGGCATCATTCGCGATCACGTTTCCCCAGCAACTTTTTCACATGCTGTGGCTCATTGCGAACTGATACCTCGCGTTCTGGTGCATTATATCCACTAGTCCCTCACTGATAATCATCAAAATGGTCCTGGGGCCTTTGACTTCGTGTTACCGATAACTTTGCACTCGTTGTTCCTTGGGAATTCCTTTTTCTCGAGGAATTAATCCCCTCGGTGCTCCTCGTGACAACGAGATAATAAAACTTGTCAATTTTTTTCGTTGAAAAAAGTTTCTTCTGTTTTTTCTCCTTGAATCTCTCGCTTAATTATCACTAGACGTTGATCAAGGTTACTGAATAGTTCTGATGCACCGCGGAAGTCCACTGAGGGGGGAAAATACAAAACGCCGAGGGCTTATTTTAGTTGCGAATTTTTTCATCTCCCAGCTGAATCTCTGACGCTCACGGTCACCTGACATTCTTCTCTCCCCAAATCATTACATGATTCTCGGGTTGAGAATTATTTACTATCGTATAAAAAATAGAAAAATCCTCTGACGCTCCCTACTATTTTTTCTGCTGCTGAATTTTAGTCACTCATCGGCGGTGGGACCTTGCGATTATGTCAAGGCTGTCCTCGCACTGTGATATTTTTTTCAAAACCACCAACACGAGATTATTTGACGCAATTCCTCCACTGGATATTGAGCGCATTATCCCTGTGACCCGGATACCTCGTCACCAGGGCACTGTCTCGTTTCACCACCTTTTTTAGTCCTTTTACTCGGTAAATCATAGGGTTGAAACGATCAATATTCCAACGGACACGCCATTATCTTTCGATCTACGGGGAAAAGAGTATCGCTGGTAACAAGTGGTCCTCTACATCACTCAGCATCACTGGAAAAAAAATGGGTAAATTCCCAGTGGCTCGAGCGGGTCCAGATGGCCTCTCGTCTGCGAATTACCCCTCGAACTTCACCGCAATCTCCCCTCGCGATTTTTTACTCCCCAATTTTTTTCTCGGTGAGACTCTCGGGGACTTTTGCCGACAATTTCGCGAGGTTTCAGACGCAAGGACTATTCGACACATCCACGGGCTTATCGACAACAAGCTGTGGCCAACTACTTCTCGAACGAACCGCGCACCACTGCATTGCCGACCCTACCCCGAGTGTGTGGGTGATCTCACCCGTTGGCCTGTTCTCGTATTTTTTTTTCCCTCATTGTTTCTTTCTTTTTAACTGGCCGGAGCGAGTGCGCCTGCCAGAGAAAGACGAGTCTGCGCGAAACGCGAGATGCTCTCGACTCAGCAGGACGAGATAATAACCTAGGGGTTGGAGTCAAGGTTTTCGTTGAGTTGATGAAAAATCGGTTTTTGCGGGACTTTTTTTTGGGGGGGGGGGGTTTTTT
>NW_021680374.1:2101715-2169476 GCF_001412515.2 Diachasma alloeum
ATTTTCTGGGGGGAACGCGATCGTCGTGGACTTTGGTGGTTGAGGATCATTGGGGAATTGGCACTCGCTCTCATTGAATCAATTTGGATGTCATGATCGTGATGCTACGCAGTCTCCCCCCTCCCTCCACGTGACTCGCGATCGGATTTAATGGGGAATCTGGAGCCAGCGGCCCTTGATCGGTGACATAATGCGGTGGAGATAAGTCACAGCTGATGGGACTCGACGTCGCGGCGATGGCGGTGGAGAGGAGGTGCAGCATCATTCATCACGCTTAACAGCTGTTTATTTCGATGAGGATTTTTACTTTGGTTGGGGGATTAATTCTTTTTAGTTAGTTCCTGGTGGAATTTTTAATCAAACACTCTCTAATTTTTTATGGTGATATTGTAATGAAATTGGTTGATGTGAATTTTTTAGAATTTTTGGGTTGAATAATTATAGCGGAGAATTATTCAAATCAGATAATTTTGGGAACGGATTCAATTTCTTGTTTTTTTGGGGAATTAATTTGTTTCTTCGTCGGAATGCAACAGCGCTTTTAATTCAAAGATCGTACAGTAAAGTAATTGCAGAAGAATATAAAATTTTGTTGATTTTTTTGGAAATGATTCAAATTTTCATGAAATAAATTAATAATGAAATAATTAATGCAAAGAATATTCGTTAGAATCAATTGTTAGAATTTATTTTTACTGCATTGGAAAATAGCGAGGACATATTGGAGGAATGTCAGCGCAAACATGCGTCGCGAGAGTCAGAAAGACTGAAATATGGAATAAAAATTGATTTCCCATTCATTCATGTGAAATAATGGAAAACATTGAAGACATGACAGAGAAGTGGAGTCCATGTGGTGCAACGGGGTCAAGGTTACCAACATTACAGGGAAATAATAATAATTACGAGGAAAACCAATTTTTTTGATAAGATAAAAGTTGCCTGCTGAAATGATCGGACAGCCGACAGTAATTCAAGAACTCGTATTTTTCAGAAACTTAATTTCGATTTTCCACAGACTTATTCACAGAAATAATTGTAGAAAAGGTCTGCAACTTGAAAGTTCCCTCGACTGACGAAACATTTTAAGTTGATGTTTAGAATTTCGTATGTGATATTTGATATGTCGAAAGCGAAAGGGAATGGAATCTCAAACTTTTTTAAACGCAAAAAAAAATTATAATAAAATTCAATTCAAATTATCAGGGAAGAAAAAAATGATGAAAAAAATTGACTCCTTGCTGTCAAAGAACTGATAAACAATCGTTGAACGACAATTAAATGCCAATCAGCCGTCAAAAATGACAAAATACTAAATTTAAACTCAGCAACAGGAGCTGAAGATCCTCAAAATCAAATTCTCCCAAAAATATTAAGAAAAACAACAAAAATTATTGAATGTTTTCGTGATTATGGAATGTTTTCTTTAATTGTCTCTTTAGTAAATGAAGCGAAAGAGCTGGTAACCGCTTGCAAAACAGGGAAATTGTCCCATAAACGTGGAAATCCGCTATTTCTCAGAATAAAAAAAAACACGTTGTCCCAATAAAAAACCGTTTGCGTAAACTCAGAAAAATTACAAAAATACATTTAAAAAAATGAGAAGAAAAGAGACTAATGAAATCTTCATAGTTTAACGATGCATAAAAGTCACTCAGACGTCAAAAAATACAAAATACTAATTTTAAACTCTGCAACAGAAGCTGAACTCCTTCGAAATGAAATGCAAAGCCCTCTCCCCAAAAAAACAATGCGAAAAAATAAAGAATAATGGAATGAACGAAAGTGCTCAGACGTCAGCGGCAAAAAGCACCCCTTTGATAAGAAAACAATTAAAAAAAACACGATAAACAATAACAAAACAAGGCAATTGTCACATAAACGTGGAAACCTGTCATTCCCAAGAGTAAAAAAAAACATTGCACCGATAAACCACCGTGTGCTCGCAATGACCAGGTAGACAGATAAGAAGACCGATAAAAAGTCGCGGGTGCGATGTGGCACTGGAAATGAGTTCACGCATATTCCGCCCGGAAAAAAAAGCCCACGAGGAAAAAAAAATTAATCCCCAGCCCCTGGAAGCACTCAGAATAACCGAGGAAAGCCCAGGTTAGTGAACCTGGAACAATAGAGCGATTGAAAAACCAATGGAGAACTCACCGTGACTACCCCATCCTTGATGATGGTCTTCCTGCTTCTGATGATCATCCCAACGATTTTCTTCGACACCCTCGCAGGCATACTCACGCACTGGGCGCACAAGCTCTTACGTTTTTTAAGTTTCATTAATACTTCAATATCGTAACGAGAGAGTACGATCCATTTCTCGTATTTAAACTATTTTCAATAGTCCGTTCAATTTATTATTGGGAATAAATAAATTACAAAAAATGTTCTGTCACTTGTTGGGGGGTTTTGAGGGCTTTTTGATCATTTGATCGCCCTAAATGTCATTATTATTGGTGTTTGCACTGTTTTTTAACTATCAACTGCCACTAATCATCACTGAAGTGTGGGAGAACACGGGGAACAGCCGATGAGGTGGAGAACGTGGAGAAGGTGAATTTTTTGGAACTTCGGCGCTTGTTGAGAGATGTCGCCCATTTTTTTTTGTTCGCTCCGCCGCGACTTCCGATTGGTTGCTCGTCGGTTGGAGCCGCCAATGAGGGCCCTCGTGCCCTAGGGAATTTTCGCCGCCTCTGGGAACATTTGTTGGGGTTTTTCTGGGGATTAAGGGGACAGGTGAGTTCGTTGTCTCAGGGTTTTTTAGTTTGAGACTTTGGGATTAATCTTTCCGAGTTCTTCCTGCCACTTCCACTCCATTTCCACATCGCGGAGACGAGGGTCCATCAGCACCAGGTCTGAGATTTAGCGATTTATTAAATTTGTTGTAATTTAGGTCTAGTTTATTGAATTAGAAAAATTGGGCGAGGGGCTTTGGGGGTTGGAGACTTGGGGTGAGATTGGGAATTCATGGGGGTTTTATGCTGCAGGCCAAGTGTAACGGAAAATGTGGTCGTCAATGCTGGAAGCAGCCAAAATGAGCCCCTTCGCGGGGCCCTTCTCACAGGCCAAGTGCCAGGCTGTCAATGACGAGGAGAAGTCGTTGATTCCGAGCAGGAAAATTGGAGCTTTCAGTGTTGCTGAGGGAGGTGAGTTCATTCAACATTTTCCCGAATTTTTTCTGAGTGAAATGTCATACATTTTGCATGGTCGAGTGACTTAATCTTGTTAATCAGCCATTTTTTTGCAGTTTTCGATTTTTATGACAGAAATGTTGACTTATTCATTCAATACTTTGCCTCCAATGAAGAAATGATAATAATAATTCAATAATTTGTGTTATGTAAAACAGTCAGGGTTTATTCAAAGACGATTTGAGGGTTTTAATCTTGAAATTGAGGTGTTGAATTCAGAAATTCTGTTCTCATGTGCATGAGATCAACACAAAGTTTTATTCATATTTCTTCTTTTAGATATGACATTGCAACATTTCTGTTCAGTCCTCCAGTGAACTGAAATGTTGGAATTGAAACTGAAACGATTTTTCTGCTTCATCCCCAATTTTTTAAATAAATGAGAGAAATTTTTTCAGCATGAAAAGTTAACACTCGAACATTTGCACTTATTGTTGCTCTTTAATTATATAATCCTCGATGATACTAAGGGTTAGCTATGTATCTCGATGTCAGTGGAACGGCGCCCGCGCGGGTGTCATTGCGTAATGGCGACCATTTTGTTAAAGTATGAATCTATCAACCTTGAAGGAAAAATTGGAAAATGGAAAAAAACTACTGCATTCTGCATTGTTTTCCGAGTGCAGATTGTGTCATGACATTGTCGAATGACGGTTAATTGGAGCAGCTTTGGGAGTCAGGGACGCGTGGAAATATTCGAGGAAGCATTGACCTAGATCTTGAGCCGGTGGTAGAGGAATAGAATCTCGAGGCGTTTAGACAATCGATCAGCTGACCGGCCTTGATTCAGGGTTACCAATCTCACGTTCTGCCAAATGGATTTAAATAACTTCTGACAGAACTATTAATATATCAGTGCACTTACTCAATTGTTTGGGCCGAAGGATTTTTTTTGGTTCATTGTCAATCGATAATTGATGGAAAACAAATTATTAAAACGAATTTATTCTTGTATTCAGTATTTCAGTATTTTTCATTGTCATTTTTGAAGAAATGGAACAGGTGTTGCCTTTATTCCAGAAATCATTACTGATTAAATTTTTTTAATTTAACTGGATCGTTTTAAATCATTGCTTTGGTTGAAAATATTCGTTTAGTTTCGTTTTACCATCAATTAATTATTCGTGGTTCCTCATTTTGGTGAAAAGGAAAGGGCTGCAGTTACTCTGCAGACCAATGGAATAGCTGCAGTCCATATTTCCTCATCAAAATCGATGAACATTAGCAATTAAATGATTTTAAAATGAGAAAGTAATTTAAACTCAAAAAATGCATGTCTTCAAAGCATAACAGACACTGTGAGTGCCTTAATTCACTAATTCTCAACCAAAAAATGAGCATAAAAAGAAGAATTGAGGGATAACCGAACATGCTGTGCACGTCGTATTCTCCAGTGAATTGATTATTCGTATTCCCTCATTTTGATAAAGAGGAAAGGACTGCTGTTACTCTGCAGGGCCACAATGGAATAGCTGCAGCCCAGTTTCCTCATCGAAATCGAGTGAACATTAACTCTCAATTGATTCGAGAATGTGCCAGTGGCAACAGGTTCCGCCATCCCTTGAGAGGGCGAAAACGGGAATTAATGTGTGAAAATGAATTTTTCAGACAGCTGTGAATTCGGATCTAACCACTACTTTTTACTATGCGGTCTTGGTGGTATTCTGTCGTGTGGGTTGACCCATACGATGGTGACACCCCTTGACTTGGTGAAATGTCGTATTCAGGTTGATCCCGCCAAGTACAAGTCCGTTGTCACCGGATTCAGGGTAATGTGTCTTTCTTTTTCATATCTACATCCTTTGAGTTTATTCATTTAATTGACAAACAATGAGAATTGTTAAATTCAGTTGAATTATTCACTAAAAATTAGTGAACATCATGAAAATTCTGGATAATATGATCTTAAATGATCAATTAATTGAAAATTCATCGCAATTTGGCACTTAATGCCACTCTTCCTTTTTTTTTAACGGTCTAGCAAAAACGTAGAAATTTCAAGTTAAAAAAAATTGAAAAATTATCAATTTGCAAGGGGGAAATGTAAAATATTACTGAACAGGTGACGCTTGCTGAGGATGGAATGAAGGGTTTGGCCAGGGGCTGGGCTCCCACCTTCTTCGGATATTCCATGCAGGGAATGTTCAAGTTCGGTCTCTACGAGGTCTTCAAGGTTTACTATGCCAATTTGATCGGTGAGGAGATGTCCTACGAGTACAGGACGAGCTTGTACCTGGCAGCATCAGCATCTGCTGAATTCTTCGCTGACATTGCTCTTTCACCTATGGAAGCTGCCAAGGTAGAGTTAAATTCCCATTTTAGAATGAGATAAATAGATTTATTTCCACCGGAAATTGATCTCTTTCAATTTAATCTCTTCATTCTTCATTTGGCGACTGCAGGTTCGCATCCAGACGATGCCTGGCTTCGCCAACACCCTCAGGGAGGCACTCCCCAAGATGTACGAGGGAGAGGGTCTCGGTGGCTTCTACAAGAGTCTTGTGCCCCTCTGGCTTCGTCAAATCCCGTACACCATGATGAAGTTCGCTTGCTTCGAGCGGACCCTTGAGCTTCTCTACAAGTACGTCGTACCCAAGCCACGTGAGTCCTGCAGCAAGGGCGAACAGCTCGTCGTCACCTTCGCTGCTGGGTACATCGCTGGTGTGTTCTGTGCCATCGTCTCTCATCCCGCTGATTCCGTAAGTTATTTCTTAGGGATTATGTTCCCTTCATACTTTTTATTTAAATTTCCATCTTAATGCGTTCATTATTGAGACAGTTCCAAACGTTAATGTTTTGTTAATTGTTCCATTATCTCAACGAGTTGTTTTAGAACAAAATGCCAGGAGAATTTCTCATTTTATTTTTCTGAAAAAAGATCTTTTGATGTTTCTTTTTAAATACGGTAAATCATTTTTTTAATTCGTTCGATCTTTTTGATCTGGGAGAAAAACGTCAGGAGAAATTTTCATAAAGATGATTATAAAGATAATTAATGTCAGTTATAACGTTTTATCATTTCATTATTGAATTCAGAGATTAAGAAAAAATTCTTTGGTGCTCCTTCAGGTCGTTTCCAAGCTCAACCAAGAGAAAGGAGCATCTGCAGGTCAGGTCCTCAAGAAACTAGGTTTCGCCGGTGTCTGGAAGGGTCTTGCTCCCAGGATCGTGATGATTGGTACTCTGACAGCAGCCCAATGGTTCATCTACGACGCAGTCAAGGTCTACCTCCGTATGCCACGACCACCACCACCAGAGATGCCCGAGTCTCTCAAGAAGAAGTACGGGCTCGCCTAAGGAACCCAATCTCCAGGCGCGGTTGTATCCAACGCCGCATAGACAATGAATAAAGGAAAATTGAGAAAATGAAGAACAAAAAAATGGAAAAAAAACATTAGAAAAATTTCACATCTTATAAAATCCTTCCTCGGGGAATTCACTCGCCTAGATAGTTACGATTAACGAATCTTCATTAAGTGCTCAGTATTCTTAATTTCAATAAAAATTTCACCCTATTTCCCGTTTTTTTGGGGATTCAATGACAATTGCGAGTCACACTGCCGCGTTTGAAAAATTGAGGATTTTGCATTGGCTGAGATGTTTCAGTTTTTATTTTTTATCCGATTGAGACGTTCAGTTGCATTAACATGTTCCGCAGGTTGAGATTGTCATTTTGGGTTCTGTATATTGAATATTGCGTAGATATTCAATCCGTTGTTCTGTACATAGGGTGTTCAGTGAATAAAAGTGGATACGATTGCTCCATAACGATTAGTTTATTTATTTCATTCATTCAGAAGTTTTTCATTGAGGATTTTTCAATTGGAAACTCGATATGTCTAGGGATTTTTTTGTTGCAGCAGCGCTTGCAGCTGAGTTCACTCACGAGGCAGATGCCCAGTGTCTTTTACATCCAATAAAATCCGCATATGATTAATCGATAGAATTTCATATCAATTAGTTCTACTTCTAATTCGTTGATAATAATTTCTAATCGATGATTTTTTAATTGGCAATTTGCTGCTTGTCATTTTAAATTTCTGGGAATATCTAGGGATTTTATTTTTGGGGTAGCACTTGGAGCAGGGTTCAGACACTAGGCGAATGCCTAACAGCAACAGAAAACAAAGCTCCAACAGTAATTTATCAGTAAATCGAGTAAATAATGGAAAACAGTGGTGAAAGTGGTGATGACGGTGGACCCCAGGGTGCAACGAGCTACTTCACTTCCGGAGGGGTTTCTGGGAATTATATCGGGGTGCAGTCTGATGATCTAGAAGGTAAGAACCCGTTCGTCCGAGACGTCACAGATAATGACATGAAACAATGTCAAAATAATATTGTTTTCTGCATTGACTTGGTTGAGAATGCAGTTCCTCTTGAATGAACCACATTAAAATTCGTTTCTACTTGTCATATTGAATGTGGCTATTGGAGTGGACCACTCATCAACGAATCAGATGTTAGATGATGGTTAGAATGCCAAAATGGCGCGAAATATTTTGAATGTATGAAGATTTTCAGATGCGGAATTAAAGTTGATTTTTAAGAATTTTTTATAATTAACGCATACAAAAATTGGAGTAAGTTACCAAAACAGTATTGCCCATTTTTTTGTCAATGTCAGGAGAATAAAATCATAGAGAATAGTTCAATACTTTGAAATATAAAATTCCTTTTTAAATTCATTTATGACAAGATGCATAAGAAGGGAATTGTCAGCTACATTTTCAATATTTTATTTTTCTGTCGAAAAATTCCCATGGCACGGAGAAAAAAATCCAGGAAAAACGACGACAAAATGTAAAAGTGCAAAGCTCTCTCGAGAATTTCTAAGTAAAAACTTTACGAATCGAAACGAAATTTTCATCACGCTGTGACGAAAAGCGAACTTTTCGGCACGCTCCGCGTGCCTAAAAGTCTAATTTCCGCCACATTGTGATGAAAAATATTGTTCGTAACTCGTGAAAAAATGTTTTTTAGCTCGTGGGATTATATCACTCGCCTTCGGCTCGTGATATAAACCTCCTACTCGCCAAAAAACACTTTTTTGCACTCGTTATGAAATATACTATTTTACCTCATTTCCATAATATTTCTTAAAAATTTTTCTCCGTATGAAAGCCCCATTTCTCCTCAAAATCTCATAATTTCCTCTGCACAAACCTCCAAAAGCCGTATTAAAACAAAGAAACAAATTGAAAAACGCCCACGACTCCCCCTAAGAGTAAAAACCTCCCCAGATGATCCGGAAAACACAGACGACTCGAACCACGGAGGAGACCCCCTGCACGGTGGAGGCAGTGGTGGTGCCGCGGGTCCCCTCCGAGAGCAGGACCGCTTCCTCCCGATCGCGAATGTCGCAAAAATAATGAAAAGAGCGATCCCCGAGGCCGGGAAAATCGCCAAAGAGGCCAGGGAATGCGTGCAGGAGTGCGTATCCGAGTTCATCTCGTTCATAACATCAGAAGCGTCTGACAGGTGTCACATGGAGAAGCGAAAAACGATAAACGGGGAGGACATTCTCTTCGCGATGACCACCCTCGGCTTCGACAACTACGTCGAGCCCCTGAAGATGTACCTTCAGAAGTACAGAGAAGCGACGAAGGGGGACCAGACACCCCCGTGTCTCACAGGCCAAAGTGCCAATGGAAAGACTGAACCACCGAGCACAATTTACGAGGAACAGCTGTACGCATTATCCGGGTCAAATGCAACGACCTCCGACTCACCAGTGATCTACAGCTATTCCTCGGGCGATCAGATGCAATTCCAACTGTCCTGATCCTCCGATGACTCCAAGGACGAGGAGTGGACGTGTCTCGAGGAGTGAACACCACTCTGGACGCAATAGTTCAATTGATTAAATTTTTTTAATCGCTTAAAATTGCGGAATCAGTGGAATTCATAAATATCCGTCTATACAATATAAATATTATGACGAGAGATCGGCACTAATACTATTTTCACCGATATTTGCACCGCAAGTGGGTATTTCTAAATATGTTTCATTATATTGTGAATGAATATTGAGAAATTCACATTTTTTAAAGACGCTATCAATGAGTAATAATTGAAAATAAAAAAATGTCGTTTATCCAATCAGGAATTTTGTAGCGTTATTGATTGAAAAATTATTTGTTTCATTTTTTATTTTCATTTCTCATCAGTATCGCAATGAAAAACAATCGTAACTCGATTTTTTTCGTTAACCATTGACATTGTAATGAAATGTTAATAATGGAAATGATTTTCCTGCCGATCTCTGGTCGCGATGGTATAGTAATCCTTAGGCGTGTTTTTTGTAATGAACATTCGACATGTAGAAAAAATTAGCCGATCCTTTATTGTAATTCCATTAAAGCACTAAAATTCATAATAAACTATTCTAAACGTTTGTTTTTCTCTCAACATTTCCTCTCTCGTCGCAACCTTTATCGTGTCGAGGTGAAATTTCGATACGAAGCAGCCACTTAAGTGTGGGGGGCAAAACCGGCAGTAGTTTATTTATTCATTTATTTAACGACTCTTGTCAATCGTGATGATTTTTCTTCTTTAGAGGTAAAAAATTGTTTGTCATCACAAAAAGAAGAATTAACGGAAAATAATGTTATCACTCTGGCAATTGGGCGGGGGAGAGCAGTAGTTCGTGAGCTTTGACTGGAGCCGAATGGGATGATGATGCTGTTGCTGCACCAGCTATTGTTCTAGTTGGTTTAGTTACAGTTGTCATTGTTTGTTGACTCGTTTGTGGTAGCAGTGTTGTTGCTGTTGGCTCTAATTTTTTCATTTTATCCTTGTCAACGATAACAACACGACATGGTGTCCATCTACAGTCACCACAGCAACGACACAAACATATGCACAGTAGAACACGAAGGAGACAGCACAGGAGACCAGCGCAGAGGAGGGTTGGTCCAACGAGTCGAAGTTCGGGACTGAGGAAGCCTTTTTCACCGGTTCCCACGAACGATATTACCAGACCCAGGGCTGTTGTACCCAGGCCAGCGTATAAAACTGTGTTGAAGGCGGCATTCACCTCACCACGACGACGATTTGTCAGGCTACTTCCATCCTCGTCGTCGTCCTCGCCACTACTTCCGTAACAATAACTTGCGTCTCGTATCTGGTGAGAAATAACATATTTTTGAATTTTTCATTTCATATTTTTTATTTTTTTCATCTTTTAAAAATTAATGAAGGAAGAATGGACAGGTTTTTGTTCTTTTTTTTATGGTGAATTATATTATCTTGAATTTTTTTTTAATGGAAATTCTTGGGAGTCGATGTTCCCAGTTTTTCATTTATGAATGCAATAAAAATGAATAGCTTTTTGTTTTTTAATGATGAAAAGGATGAAATAAAAATGGACAGATTTTTGTTCTAGTTTTTATGGTGAATCATATTCTCTTGAATTTTTTTTTAATGGAAAAATCTTGGGAATAAATTTTCCCAGTTTTGTCATTTATGAATGGAATAAAAATATGTAGATTTTTGTTTTTTTTAACTAATGAGTCATATTCTCTTGATTTTTAAAAATAAAAATTCTCGAAAATAGATTTTCAATTATTACAACAGATAACTATTAATGAAAAAACAATTCACCCTGTTTCTCTTCATCCACCTCCTATGCGCTTCGCATTGTTTAGTCTTGTACCCATCACGCGAGCCGTGTGGCGACGCCGGAGACAGAGGAAGCGGCGATGGTCTGCTGCAGCCTTGCCAAGCCGCTTTCCCTGGTCCCTGGCCTCCGCACTGCAACATTCAACCATCCATCAGCCCCCTCTCCGTAACCCAGGCCCATCCAATAAATTCGTAATTACGGAAATAAACGATAACGTCTAAACCCGTCAATTCTACCTCTAAATCAACCCTCCAATGCTTCGGTTTACTATTTTCCAATCTAATGAGTAAAATAACTTCAACAATTTATTACAGTTCAAATGGATGATTCCAAGGTTTTATTAGTGAACAATGTCATCTACGTACCTCATTACTCATGTCTAATGTCTTTAGTCACCCTCAATCAGGGCTATTTACCTCATATTTTTTAATTTTTTTATTTCGCTTAGTTCTACGTTCTAAGAGCATTACTTTCTTCAATTTTACCCAAACATTATTTCTCTGTCAATCTCTTCCTCGTTATTTACTCACCCCGTAAGCGTATGATCTCGGGGGATAACGTGGTAGCGGTGGTATGAGCCTTGTAGCCAAGTTCGATGGCAACTCCCTAAAGTTCACCGTTTTACCACCCCTCAAACGCTGCTTCTCCCGTCTAATTAATAATGCAGCCTGCATTCTGCTCATTCATTTACTCTGATCATTGATTAAATATCTTTTCTCTCTCTTTAGACAACAAATTTTGATTCTTTTGATATGCAATTCCCCGTTTTTTTTATCACTGTGTTCCACTTTCTTGAAAAATAAAAGAGATTCTTTTTCACAGTTTGCAATTTAGGACGGGAATCCCTAGTTTTTTTTTGTTCTTTTCCGCCGTTTTGGGTCTTTGAGGCCTTCTCAATGGACATGGTGGAGTGATCGAGAAGACGAGAAAGATCCAATCCGCTCTATATGCCACCAGACAGCCAATTAATATGTTTTAATCGTCATCCTCGTGTGCACGTGAATTTATTAATTAAACGTGCCTTTAGAGTGCAGTGCATCAAGGGGTGAAAACGGGCGGTTTTGTTGAAAAATTATCTAATAGTCATTATTAAACTACGGTTCTTTACCCTAGCTAGGAGTACCTAATCCCTAATAGAAGAAGAGTTCATTAATTTCTGTGCAGTAGGAAGAATGCTCGCGGCTATTTTTGTTTATTTTATTTTATTTTTTCAGAAAAAGAAGTAGATCTGTTTCAGCTTTTTTACAAACCTGAGATTATCTCCAAACATCTTTCCAACATTATAAACTGAAATTGTCTTTCACGTGATTCTCTCGTTTTGAAATAATCGCCGGTTAGTCTTCTTGAAGAGTGGGGGAAACTGACCAGTAGATGAACACATTTTGTGGTCTTTGCGATTTAAAGTGGATGAATTGATAACAATGGGCGGAATGATCAGTCGTTCATCTATTGGAGAGATCACCCACGGGAAGAAATGAAAGTGAATTAAAATGAGGAGTTACAGCTTCATTCAGAAGAATTTCATTGCAATTCATGAAAACTGAAATCTTCTTCGTCAACATCATTAATTTCTCATTTGGGATATTTTCGATGAACAATCAAGCAAGATTTTTTTTATTGTTTTGTTTTTCCTGAATGAAAAATATCCTGATGGCGCAGGAAATAATTATCTTCTGTTCTCTTCATTTTGTTAATTAATTGGGGTTTTGGGTAGTGGAGGCATATTTTTTTGCCGTGAATAATGAAAAATTGATGGGCTATAGGCGATTGACAATGTCTGTTTTTCAATTTTTCATGATTTTTTAAAATAAAAATTACGTATAATACGTAAAAATTTCATAGTTTGTCTGCACTTCTTTTTTATAGAAATATCCAATAGAAAATATCCTACAGAAATTTCTCGACTCAAATTTTCCAAGATTTATTATTTGATTCCTTTAACGAAAGAGAGACTTTTAATTCCCATAGAAATGTCTCAATAGAAAAAGTTGTATAGAAAAATGAAGTTCTCCTGTGTCTTTCTATGAAGTAATTTTCTATTGGACGTTATCTTTCCACAAACAAATCGAATTCCCAATAAAAGTCCATAAAACTTCCTCTCAAATTTGCTAGTTTTTAAACTAAAATTTTTTCGTGCACCTTCGTGTTGACGAAGAAGAATCCTGAATGATCCATCCACTAATAAACTGAAAAATCCACAGAAAACGTCAATCATCCGTCCGTTAAATGAAAATATAATTAGTTTAATACCCACCTGTAGCTCAGAAGGTGATGGTGACCTGAGATCGAGAAACGAGGGCGGCGGAAAGGGAAAATTGCTAGACTTGAGTGGAAGCGTTACGGAGTTTTGTGATTCCAGTGATAGCGGTGGCGGTGATATAGGAAATATCGGTGATACAGGCGGTGCCAAACGATTTGGTGTTAATTTATCATTTCTCCTACGACGATTATGCCCATGAGCATGATTGCAGTGCGACGAGTGGTACGGACTCGATGTCTGTGCTTGTGGCTGTGGTGCTAAGTGCGTACGGGATGGCTTGGTCACTTGAGGTCCAGTTATTATCGCCGTTGGTTTCTTCACTCCAGTCGTGTGGGTCGCCTCCAACCGCTTGTTCAACTGCAGGCGCTTCTGATTGCGGCGTTTTGCTATGCTCGCACCACCCGCCGCCGCATACATTTTTTTATAATTTTTTACTCTCCTTCTGGTGGAATTGGTTTTGTGGCCTCAAAGAGTCTAGGCTCTTCCCGCTTTAACGCCGCCGGGACAGGCGACTCACCGTTAAGAGTAAAGCTCGTTCATTTCTCTTCATTCTGGAAAATTCGATCGTTCAAAAATGCTCGAGGTGACGATTTAGTGGAGAATCTCTGGTCTTTGGAAATTAGTTTCTCGGTGGCTGGGTGATTTTAGGGGGAAATGGTTGCACTAGGTTTCAGTTTCAATGCAACGAGGTAATTTGGAATTTATTCAGAGAAAAATTTACCGTTTTTTGGGAGTATTTTTGACGGGAGACTACTGAGTTTTAAAAGCCGCGGGTGTTGGAGTGAGATTTCTCGCGCATTGAAGATCCATTATTTATGTCTGAGAACAAATAATTAGGGCAAAAAAATAATTGTTTATTGCTCGTTTGCTCTGCAGACGCTAAAAATATTTTAAAATAGGTCTTTTTTTCATTTTTGAAAAAATCTGTGCACCAACAGCTACGAATTAATTTTTTGATATTCGACTCCTACCCAGCTAATTTCGATTTGTTTAATACAAAAATTTGAAAAATTTAAAAATTTTAAAAGTAAGCAGAAAAGTTATCCTTAATATATGTAAAATATATTCTCGATTCTTTCAGAAACATTTTTCGGCCTATTTTACATAAACGATGCAATTTTTTATTAAAAAAAATTAAATTAGCTGTGTAGGAGTTGAAAAAAAAAAAATTCGTAATTGTTTTGCACAAATTATTCGTTTTTCGACATTTTAAAAGTACAAAAAAATTAATTTCCTGGAATCTCCAGCACTCTCCTCAATGAAAAAAATATTACTCCCGTGTGCAACCATTTCCAGGTAAAATTACCGAATTATTTGTGTTCCTACTGACGGGTGTAAGCAGTAAAAAGCATCCTAAAGCGTTTAACTACATCTACCAACAACATATTTCTTCCAACTGACTATAATAGTAGACTAATTTACTCAAATGTTAACAAAAATATTTATAACAAAGGAAAACGGGGGTTTTATCGACGTTTCTTGGTGGTGGTCGATTATTGCGAAAGGGTCAAGTGCTTTCAGCACGAAACACCAAAGGGGGAAATTCTCGGTCTCTCTTTTTTTTCCCTCTCTAGCTTTTTTCCACTCTTATTTACAAATACGGTCAATGCGGACGAAGCGATAGCAGGCACATATAATGTGGGCACAGAAGGGCTCATTTCTGCGTTATGGAGTAGGTCGAAGGGGATATTGCGAATGGGGTACGGTTTGGTGATGTATGGGGTAATCGAGCGGAATTAAATGCAGGTCAGTGGGTGAAAAAGCAAAGGTTTAAGCTCGGGATCACTCTAGTTACTCGGCTCTAATTTATCTTCTCTACGCTCTAGTTTAGTTCAAATGGTTTAACATTTTTTTTTCGTGACTGCTGTGATTGGTGAGGCCTTTCGTTTGCATAGATTTAATTTTAGGCTGACTGGTGGTTCTTCTCATTATAATGCCAATATTGGGAGCATTTGGAGATTTTTTGGGGCGGGATAAGCAGCAAGATTAGCGGGGATTTCACACTGACACGCGGCTATGAATTTTGTCGCGAGAAAAAATGACCGAAAATTTGAAATTCCAGGTTGAAAAATTTCGAAAAAATCGATTCATCATTTTTGGTTGACGTGTTTTTGAAAAAAAAATACGGACGGAAAAATTTCATAGATAAACTATTTCTATTGAACTTTGTATTAGTTTTTGGTGGTTTTTTTCTTCAATAGGAATTTTTAATAAAATATTCTATTGAGATATTTTGTGTGGAAATTCCTGGGCTTGAATTTCCCAATTTTTTGTTTAATTCTTTCAATGAAGAAATTATGGAGAGTTGATGTCGAGGAATTTCCACAGAAAATGTCTCAGTAGAAAAATTAGCAATTGACATTTTTCAAAGCGAATTCAACAGTAAAATGGGTGAAAAACTAATACAATTATCAATAAAAATTGAATAGAATGGGCTAACCAAATCGCTGCGTTTTTCTCTGAAATTATTTCGCTCGTGAACGAATAACTTATTCATTTCTTAAATAAATTAATAAACTACACACCGTCCCCTCCACCCGATAATCCTCAAATCGTCATGTGAAATTCCGTAAAATTCCTTTATCAATAATGAAAAAATATCAACAATCTATTAAATTCAATGCACGCAGTTGTTCAAGTGACGCGTGCGTGTTTCTGGTTCTCCAATGGAACCGCTGTGGAATGAGTAGGCCCCGCCGACAAGAACCATCGTATCCCAGTTATTAACTACAACATTGTTGATTCGGTAATTGAAAGGAGTGGATTTGTTATTCGTTAAATATCGCTGGCACGCCCGTCCCCCCTTGTGCGCCGGGTGTCCTGGGGACGGCCTCGCTCAACGAGACCCGGATGTACTTCCATCGGAGATTATTTCCCTTTTTCTCAAATTCACTTAAACTCTGTCCGCCCAATTTAACTCATCAAAATCCGATAAACTGTTTAGTTTATTTTATGGATTATCACTCAACACGACAATCGCGCAAACTGCGATGCGCGCCCATGGGTATTTCTCCTTTCGACGCATCGATGATGATAAAAAATATAGTCTTCACAGTAGCGCAATGTCCCCTTGTTAATGAGAAAATTTATAATTCAGCCAATTTTCGGGGGAATTTTTTTTCTAGTTTTCACTGATTCGCTCGAGCTACGATCACTGGTACTTCTGTCCCGATTTCGTCCACGCTATCCTCGCTTATCAACCCCCTTCCCTTTGTACCTCACGTTTCTCGGTCATCCGTGACTAGGCTAGGACACCCCACCCTTAAAATCCCCCCCCCTTTCACCCCCTTCGATCCGCACGAGCTCCAGTCGATATTTCCACCGCGCTTTCATCGCTACTTTTGACCTTTCATATTTTCACACTGTCGACTTACCTCGATGTTTCACTCCGTTCTGGGGGGTTGAAAAAATCGGGGGTGCATCGAGAGGAGGGCGGGGGAGGGGAGGGGGTGCTCTGGGGTATCGACTGTTTTGTTTTTTCGAGGATTTTTCATTCAGTGTTTTCGGGAGATTGGGGTAGGCCCGGAGGATTGAGACTAGACGAAGTGCACAGGTGAAAAAAATGGACTGGTTGTGGGGGAATAATAGGTGAAGTGAAGAATACGGGATGTTGCCTGGAGGGTGGAGAGTTGATGTGACCCAGATGATTGAATAGTATTGCAGAATGAGAGCATTCTTATAATGAATAGATTTTATGGAAATTATGTCATGATTAATTGCGAGGAAAATGGGTGTTTTTAAAATTTGAATTGAATGGGTATTCAGCTCATTCTATTCATACGAATTGATGAACTGAAGTATCTTGAATGTTCTGAAATTGAGAACTGAAAAATCTCCGGAAAAATAACGAAAATTCGGTGAGCGTCCGAAAAACGAGTGCCTCTCAGAATGTAATTTCGATATAAACAATAACAAAAGGTGAAATCTGTCATGAACTGTTCAGGCTTATTTGATAAATCTCTCCAATTTATTATTAATAAAGTGTTTAATCAATAAAAATAAAATTATACTGACAAAAATGAGTTTATCCTCTACGTTTTCTACCCCCAACTTTAGTGTGAGGATCACGTTTGCCCTTTCCACCTTTCGGTTTTTTGCTTCCCACTGATTTTTTACTGCCCTTTTTAGATTTCCTTTCTGCCCTCGATCTGCAATGATAAATCAGAACAAATGAGCACATGTTATTCAAGAGAAATTTAGTATTGGAGCTGATAAGCAGAATATTCTAGTGATTATTCTTACATCGCAGCAGGGACTGATGGAATATCCACCCTCAGGAGGCCTTTGGAGTTCTTTCTGTTGACAATTTCACTGACTAAATCTGTGTTTCGTCTCTTCTCCTCAGCAATGTTCAGTGGTGGTGCCTTCCTCTTCTTCTTCATCCCAGGAACTTCTTTGGCAACTTGATCCCTCGAATCCTTCTCCTTCGGTAATCTTGAAATTAATTTAATTGAATGTGTTTTGATTGTTGAAAGATGAGGATTAGAATTATGAAGGGATGAAGGGACTCACTTATTCTGGAATTTTCCAACAGACGCTGTGGATACCCTGGCGACAGTGGTGGCTGTTGCCAGTTGCTTGGCAGATGCAAATTGCTCATTGGTTGGGAGTCCAACCCTCGGGATTTTAACATTCTTGGCCTTGGCGAGATTCCTGAGCCTCTGGAGCTCGTTTTTAGCCATTCTCTCCTGCTTGGCGTTGCTGGCAGTCTCTCTGGGGTCTGCTTTTGGCGTATTGTCAGGTCCAACCTCCACCAGCCAGTCTTTTTGCTCCTGAGCTGCTGCTCGTTTGTATCCAAATGTTGGAATCCATTTCTGGACAATTAATATTCATCAGTTGAATTATTCCAGGAGACAATAATTCAATGATCATCATTTATTAAATTTTTAAATTTTTGGAACAAAAACCAAGCGATAAATACTCATTTTCGACCCAGGAATGCATTCCGAATGATGGAATCTATTCCTGAAAACTTAATATTCATCAATTAACTAAAAACACTAGACAATTATTGGGAATAAACCAACAGTTAACTGTTAGTCTTTGACTTTTGGCTATTCGACATAACTCTTTGAAAATGTTTATTTAGAAAGAGCTTGAGAAAATATTCAACAATCAGATGCTTGAAAATGATTAATAATAGACTAAAAAACAGGTGAATTCTATTATAAAACTTACGTTGAGTTCCTCGTCCCATTTGAGTTTGGAGTTTCCTTTCTTCTTTGACCTGATCCCTTTCTCCTTGGCAAACTGTTGCCACTTCGTCAGTGCCTTTGGTTTTGGCACTACCCTCGCCCTCGGAACAATGTACGTGGGCTTTGGGAGTTTTGCAATAATGACTTCGTCCACCCTCTCCGTGGGAAGCGCCCAGATTTTGTTCAGGAGCAGCTGAGCATTGTCCCTTGTCAGGGCCTTCAAGAACTCTTCTTTATTCGATCTGAAATGATCGAAGTTAATTCACATCTCGAGAATAAAAAATGAATTTTTTCCTGGGGGTTTCACTCAATCTGACGAGCATGAGGGGTCGTCGACAGACCAATTGAGGTTAGAAATACATAGTGTAGGTTACCTCAGCTGCTCATTGTCAAACGCATTGTAATCCGATGCCAGAAGTGTTCCCTCGTCGATGTCGAGATCAATTAATTTATCCACTTTAGTCGAGCGACTCTTGTCCTCGTTGTCTTCCTGGAGAATTGCGTTGACAACATCCATGGTAATCACGTTTTCTATTTCAACTAACCACGCGTGATCTCCCGCTGACTTCAGAGCTTAGAGTGTGCCAACCCCTGGAAATTCCCCAGACGCTGGAGAGAGCGCCCTCACGACCCTTCGTCGCCAGTAATTTTAACCCCTCAAGTTGCCTCCCTGTCACCTGAAGCCCAATCAGCTGAACAAACATAACACAGTGTGACGTCACGATGTGTTGTCATTCCCATCACAGATGTTGCATTAATATCGTCAGTCTCAGGCCGCCGAACAGCCCTCACGAAGGTAAGTGCCTGAGTCCCCCTGCCCCCCTAGAGAATCAAATCCCCAATAATCAGGTGTTCCTCAAGCCTAAACTATGGAGCCCCTGGGGGAGGTTATCCCCCAGCCCTCAGCCGTCCAGAAGCTCTCGTACAACGACATAGCCACCAAGTTGTTGAGTGAGAAGCTCCTGCTGACGGCCCTGGAACTCCACGCAGAGCTCTCCGAGGCCGGGAGGGAAATCCCAGTCCTCAGGGACTTCTTCGCGAATCCCAACAACTTCGAGGCCCAGAGCATGAAGCCAGAGCCCTTCCTCCCGATGCATCGCTCCAGCAGTCAGGTGACCTTGGACTCCCTGGACATCTCGAGGTACTCGGAGGACGGTGGAGGTGTTGACGAACGCGTTGCTGTTCTCGAGTTTGAGTTGAGGAAGGCTAGGGAGAACATATCAGCTCTCAGGGCGAATTTAACAGTTGTCACGGAGTCTGAAGCGACTCCCGATAAAAATTCGGAGAGAAGTTCACTGGGGGAACAACCGATAAAACCCCACGAGCAGAGAGCCCTCAACTTCCTCATCTACGAGTATTTATTGGCGAGATCTTACAAGTTAACTTCGATAACGTTCAGCGACGAGAATGAGGACCAGGACTTCGAGGACTGGGAGGACGTGGGGCTGAACATACCGAAGCCACCGGATCTGGTGCAGGTTTACAGGGAATTCCTGAGGGGGAGTGGGTACGACAAGCCTCCGGCTGCTGATGCTGTGATACAGACTGATTTCGAGGGGGAGAAGTCGAGGGAGTACGAGGGCGAGGTGAGGAGGCTGATGGAGGAGGTCGAGGGTCTCCAGGGCCAGGTGGAGGCCCTTCGGGGGGTCAACAAGGAGCTCGAGGAGAGGCTGGCCTCGGGGAAGGCTCAGGGACAGCAGAATACCGTTCAGAATGTCCAGACCTTGAGCTCCAGCTCCACCACTCCTGATAAGTTCGAGATGCTGGAGAGTCCGAGGGAAAATACGACGAAAGAGGTAGATTTTTTTTTCAAATGAACTTTGCTGGGAAAGTACTCAAGGAGTGATGATGGAATTCACTGATTATTCTGTTGTTAATATTTAGAATGAGTAGATGAGGAGAAAATTAAATTTGACTAAATTAAATTTCAATAAATTAAAAAAAAATGAGAACATCTCATAAATTACTTCATCATCTCGTCCACGAAATAATAATTAATCGATCGACTCAAACAGTAATTTTTGTTTCTTCTCAGGACCCCGAGGAAGACGACAGCATCTCAGTGGTAGTCTCCCTGGGCGACACAGACCCAGGCGACAAGGACTGGACCCGTATCCACCTCCCCCGAATGGACGTGACCACGGAGACCCCGACCCTCCCCAACTCCCCCTCGCGCGCCCTCCCCAGGCGTTTCAAGCGCGAGGTCCTGGCGCACTGCCTGATAACAGGCTCCCCCTTCGGTTCAGACGGCGCCCAGGACGCCCTAATCGACGTCCTGGCCATCACTCTCCCCAAAATCACCCCCAACATCGTCCTCAACAAGCGAGACGAGGTGATCCCCCTCATCCTGAACACAATTCGCCTGCACTCTGACCCCTCTGAGCGCGAGAAGCTGCTGCAGCTGCTGTTCAATCTCAAGAAAAAACCGCAGGAAGAGGAGCGAAGAATTCTCCTGGGGGGTCTCGTCTCAATAATAAAGATAGAGGACTCCCCCCCGGGGCCAGAGGAGATCCTCACCATCTGCTGGGAGCAGAGCCAGCACAAATACTCAGAGCGTCGACTGCTGTCCTCAGAATGCTGCTCAGCACTGGCCCCTTACACGCCCAGTGGCATCAGGAACTCGTTAATGATCTCAATGCTCCAGCAGATGCTCCTGGAGGACAAGGAGCCGTCAGTCCGGGCGTCGGTCATCCAGAGTCTCTCCCTCCTGGTGGCCCTCATGGACGATCCTGACAAATACTTCCAGTGCGAGGAGCTGGCCCTCACTGCCCTGGAGGACGCCAGCCCCGAGGTCTTCAACGCAGCCTCAATGGTCCTGCTCCCCATCCTGGCGCAGTGGGCACTCTCTTTAAAACGCCTGCAGTCCCACCTCCTTCCTAGGGTCCTGGGGAAGTTGAGGAACCAACTGAGACCCAGCCACTCCCCTGGGAAGGATCACAAGGAGGGCGAGAGGGCCTGCGCCTCCCTCACAGTCCTCACGATCCTGTTGCCTCACACCATCGTCTCTGTGGCTAATTCTCCAGTTGTCAAGTCTAGTATTCAGGACGACGTCTCCTCGGAGATCCCCAGGGAGATCGTTTCCCTCTGCAAATCTAGTATTAGCAGTCCCCAAGTGTTCTGTGAGGACACTGAGGACATCGGGATTATACTGAATACATTTTTGTCGCACATATGGGCCGAGGACACGTGGCCAGAGCTCGAGTGGTTCACGAATAAACTCATTCCAGATGTCCTGGAGATGGTGAAGGGGGTTGATGTCACTCAGGAGAGCGTTTTGAACTCCTTGATGGGGTATGTCCAGGCCCTCTGCGAGGGGTTTGGTCTTTATGTCACTCAGTACAGGATTAAGAGGGCTTTCGAGGAGGAGGTGAGGAGCCTCGAGGAGGGCTTGACGTCGTTATCTGGGGAGGAGCCTGGCCTGAGTCTCAGTGTCATACCCATTTATCTGACGATACTGTCGACACTGGATCCGGCAGAGCTGACCAAGAACATTAAGAATTTTGTGGTCGTGTGCTCGATGACTGGAGTCGATGTTTCTGGCTTGATTGTCGGGGTCAAGAGGCTTTGCAAGCAGTCTAGGGTCGTCGAGAGTGTTCTCACTGCACTCTGGGATGGCGTCGTGCATCAGAGGGCCAGTGTCAGGACCGTTACAGCCAGGTTGTTCGCTGAGGTGAGATAGATTAGGGTTTCATTCTATTTTCATTCGATTTTTATTTCATTTTCAATTTTAATTCACTTTGCACATTAATTACGGAAATTTCACAAGCTCCTGCAGTCAAGCTATCATATAATCTGGAAACTATAAGTACGTCCTGGAATATATTCATTCAAATCGTTAAATTATTACATAGAAAATTATCTAGAAAAAAAAATCGTATTATAAAAAGTATTACTACAATTGTTAAATTCGCTTACTGTGATGATTATCTATCTTCATTAGTATTTTCATTCAATTCGTTCAATTGAATATTGTTTCTCACTGATATTAAAATTATTACACGAAAATTTATTCTTTTTATTAATTAACAAGGTCATTGGGAGTGTTGGAGAGAGGCTGGTCTCAGCGAGGATTGCCCCAGCAATCGTCACCCTGGCTTCTGATTCAGATCTGATGGTGAAGGCTGGGGCGATCAGTGCCCTGGGAAGGCTGATCATGGAGAGTGGCTCCAGGGAGGCGAAGGACAAGGGGAGGCTGACGCTGGAGACCATTGCCAGGGAGCCTCAGGGCGTCCCTCCTGCCTTGGCTGTTCCTCTGGTGACGACTCTGGCGCATATTGCACCCAATTGCCCTCAGCATTACGTCGAGGACGTCATCACGACGCAGCTGACTGGCATCACTGCTTCTGCACTGCAGCAGAACAGGCGGGTCGATCTGGCCACTGCTCTTGTCGACGCTTATTCGATCATCGTTTACTGCTCGTTGAGTGACAAGTGCGTCAGTGGAGTGCTGCTGCCTGGGCTGAGGTATCTGGAGACCATGGTGGGGGCTGTCCTGCCACAGCAGAGGGAGACTGTCAGGTCGCTCATCAGGGAGGCTGAGTCCAGGCAGGATGTGCAGAGGCCTATTGAGAGGTATTTTTTTGAATTGTTTTCCCTGGGAAAAATCCACGGAAAATTTCCCGGGAAAATATTCAATCAGACACATTTGATCACAACATCGATTCATCTTTATTCAATTTAACATCCATTATTTACAATTTACATATCATTATTGGTCGGTAGACAACGAATTGATTAAACAATCGCAAATGAAAAAAAAGACGATTTTTGGCATCAACTTTTTCATTTTTTCCCTTCTCAGGGGAAAAAAATTCAATTAGCATTTTTCGAAAAAACACTCCGAAATTAGTGAGGAAAATTGATTTATAAAAATAAAATTAATTTCGAATTAATTAAATTGAATTAAATTAATTTAAATAAAAATAAAAATGATTTCGTATCTTGTTCTCTATAATAAAAGCAGATTTAAATTGTTGTGTACATTTCAACAGATCAATTTCCGCCAGTTCCGGACTCTCCCTCTCCCTGGCCACCGCCAATGTCGGCCAAGGTGTCGAGGACATGCGTCAGAGAATGTCAAAGATATTCACGCAAAAGCCAAATTCCCCAAGTATGCCTAGCATATTCAGGAAGAAGTAGATTATGATGAGTGGTTCAACAGAGTGAAGAGAATTGAATTTTCATACGGTGCCTTTACATCCAGTAATAGCATTTTTCTTCGCGTGACGAGTTTAAGCGCTGGGGTAATTAACGCGTTCTCCATCCCGAGGGGAAAACACTCACATCTTTCTGGTTCACTCAATGGAAAGTATTCAGATTGCGGAGAGGACTCAGCGCCTATTATCCCTCAACTACTGCTGATATATTATTCATGACAATTTATTCACTTTTTTTAATTGCCAACAGTTGTATTCGAACAATTTAGCTCTCAAGGGAGAGTGCACAAATGTTATATTCAATTCATCGATAGGGGGACAGAAATTACGTAGTTTAACACGCAAAGAAAAATGCTAAATGTGTCAGATAATTACGAATGAACCAATTGAATTATCATCTTGAGGATTAAATTGTACTTACAGTATTTTAACTTTGCTGAATATAATATAGAGAGAGATATTTTTAAATAATTCATAGGATTGTGAAGAAATTGTCGCTTCGAGAGTCATCTTGTAAGAATATTTTATTTTATCTATATTTACAGTTGAATAAATATATACATACAGTATGCGTTATGCAAGATAAATTTATATGCGTTTTTTTTACATTAAATTATGTTATATTAATTTCCATCGAATCAATTACACAATCGTTTTCTGAGTGTTAACAATTGTCTGGTTTTTCTAATCTCCTTGTTACCTACGTTTTTATTAAATATTATAGATAGTTGAACGTATTTATACTGAGCGATTTCAATAAAATTTTATGTTTTCAATTGAATTTTGAAAATTCTTGTTTCACTAGCACCTAAATGAAGGATGAACTGCGGTTTCAATTGTCGTGCGGCTCAATCCGTGCTCGCTAGCCCTGAGCAATCTATCTAGTTGATAAGACTCTATTTCACTGCATGTCTGATCCATTCGCACTAGGGGAAAATTGTTCTCCGATTTATTTCTCTGGGTTTCGAAGTATTCATGCATCCCTATTTACATGTCTTTAATATCGGGGAGAATTCGATGAGGAAGAACTTTGATTTTTCAGAGTTGCGGCTAGGGTTCTAGACGGGCGAGCAGACACCTGTCAGGAGCGGCTTGTCCGAGTCCCGGTTCTTCCTGATCACTGGGGGACTTTCTGACGAGCCGAACAGACACTCTCAAATGGATTTTTTTCGTCTCTCGTCGGTGTCGGATGAGAATAGGTGGGAGTATTCGGGGCGAGTGCCTAACGCACTTATCACGTCCTCTGGAACATTGACGTTATTCAAATACCCGTTTTTTAAATTTTAATTGAGAAATTTTTTATGTATGAAACTGTTCCAGTGATGAGGGAAAATAGCTGAAAATATCGAGAGACATTTTGAAAATAATTGTCTTATCATATCGTTTTAAAAAAATTAGAATGGAATTTTTGTTCTTCAAACTTCAATTATCCGGATACCAAGTCATTTTAGAGGAAAACCTCAGAGAAATTTATTTTAGCTCATGAAATCCTCTGCAAAAAATATCTTTTGACATTTTCTCCTAAACCCCCTCACTATCGAGAAATTTCAACAATTAACAACGCGTGATTAATTCCGTAATGAAAATTAAATAAATAATTTGTAAAATAGTTCCTGCTCACCTAATGTCACAGAGTCCCCTCCACCAGCTTCTCGACACGCCTGCAGGAATATTCTGTCGCACTCCTCATGATGTAACTGCAGCGACAGTCGCAGGACCTTCTGCAGCTCCTTGGCATTGAGACACTTGGTGCCATTCGAGTCACAGACCTGGAAAGCCCCCTCAAACTCAATCTAAAATTCAAACAGAAGCGATAATGTCGTTCCACTTACCTCGAAGGCAATGTCCACGAGGTCTAGCTCTGAATTTGCATTCGCTATCGCCAGGACTGTGAATATGTACTCCTCGAGGTCCACCCGCCCGCGATTATTCTGAAATGAAGATGTTTGTTGTTAGGAGGATGTTGAGGATGTTCAAATTCAAATTAAATTGTTTAAATTACTGATGAAAATAACAAAAGCAGGGAATTATGATGAAAATAACATCAGAGAGATAATTTCATCTCAACTTTCCCAATTACAGAACAAAAATTGTTAATAAAATTTAAATATCATAATGATTTAACTGTGGTATTGAACATAAATTTCATGAGCCCGTGTATAATATTTTTGCAATTGATCTTTAATAGCCAAATTACCCCATCAATCCTAAAAGCTACAGAATTTTCGAACATGAAAAAATTCGATTTTTGGAGAATGGCTAAACATGTTTAAACTCATATTGAAATGACGAAAGGAAGAGTAATTCCTACCCTGTCGTGAATCCTGAATAATTGCTGGACTGATGGGTCCTTCGGGTCCAGCCTGAGTATTCTCGCGAACTCCTGGAGGTCCACTGAGTCCCCGAATCTCGATATCCGTTGCTGCACCAATTCCTCCTCTGCCTTTATCTTCTGAAGGCTGAAATGACGAAAAATTGGAGATAAAAGATAATCAAGAACGTGTTTTTCCGTGTTGACGTTTTTTACGAGTCAATCTACACGAATATTTTTCCCATTTAATGATCCGTTTCGATTTTACGCGGTTCGACGTAGAGATAACACTTGTGTTTAACATTTCAACTGTAGTTATTCACACTACAATACGGGGAATTTTCCTTGAATATTTCAGGATGTGTTACCAACCCGAGTTTATACCGCAACTTGTGCGCTTCGACGATACTGGAGGCGTGGGACAGGTGCAGTGAGTGAGCTTTGCTGATTATTCGGCAGTCGTCGTATGTGTAATCTGATACTGGTATCTGAAGGGCTCTGGAATAACCAATTCAATTTGTTCAATTAATTTGACTTTTAACAGGATTTTAAAAATTAAATTTTCGTGTCATTTCTACTTTATTACTAAATGCAGTCAAAATGGCTAATAATTGGGAAAATTCATGTGAATTAATTCCAGAATTTTAAATTAATTGGAAACCCATCTTAATTTTTTATTAAATATTTTTGCATTCATGAATCTACTTAAATGTTCAGCTGAAATTTAAAATCTCACAAGTCGTTGCCCCCGAATGGAATTGAACGTATTATCTCCCCAATTAATTCGTACTCACTCAGCCATTAATCGTCGCACGTTATTAGCATACAACTTGGGGTCTGTTTTCTCCGCCTCACTGGGCCTGTACACCGGCAAAAACTCGATCTCACAACTGCTGTTCAACTGGGTCAGTGTCAGCCACAGCAATTTCAATCTGTAAAGACATCACAAAAGATTTTTTACAATCGACAACAGCCGAATGCCGACGAACGTGGGGTAACGTACGCTCCGGGGCCTTCCCATGTCCAGGTGACTGTGTCCAATTTATTCGGATAGCGAATGCACACGGGCTGCACCGGCACACCGGGGTAGAATGCACCACACTTGAATGTTATGAGGCACGAGCGATTTGTGCAGGTACCCTCGGGGAATATCATCACCTGGGGCCAGTCCTCCTTCGATGTCGCTCGCTCTATTATCTCTTTTATCGTATTTTGACGGGAGTTTGGGTCGTCCCGCCAGACGTACACCGGCTGAGTGTAATTTATCAATTCTAATAGGGAAAATTATCAATTCAATATCGATTATCAAATCCGCTATTAATCAATTTCGACAATGAACTTTCGATCTCATTCGAAAATTCAACATTTCGAAAATTAGAAATTCTCTCCATATTTTTTTTCCATGGTGAATGGGATTCACAAATTAATTATCAAATTCACAATTAATTAATTCCGGTATTGAATTTTTAGGAACAATTTTTATTCTGTCATTGAGAAAACTGAGATGAAATTATCTCTTCAATTTTATTTTTATTAGTGATGTCTTCCTCTTCGATTTAATTGAGAATAAAAATAAAATAGATAATGAAAAATAGTTTCGATAGAATTTTGGAATGAATAAATTCCGGTGAACGGCATTCGCGAATTGGACATCGGCACATACTTCCAATGAAAGGATTCAGTCCGGACTCCCTCCTGACGATGATGGACGGAAAACCCGTGACGTAGACGATGCCTCCATCAATGAATGTTGAGTGTGGTGCAACGACGAGTACCGGCGCTTCAGCCCTTGTGGCCTGCCTCCCGCGGACTACTATTCTCATTCCTCCCGCCTGATACGTCAGCCGGCCAAGATAGCACAGCCAGGGGATTATTTTTCTGCGGTATTTTCATTCGTCTCAATTTCTCACCTTTCCTCATTCATTATTTTACCCTTCACCAGTTCCCGCGAATTTTCATTCGTAATTTTGATTAATTGAAGTTAAGAATCCCATCCACCAGTATTTTTTACTATTAGTCGTAAATTAATTCTTAATTTGGAGAGGAATTGTCTCCAGAAATTTTTGTGTCAGGATTAGATGAAAGCAGAAGAAGTAAGAAATGCTTTTATTCGAGAGAACGAAATTCATTGGCAACTTTTTCAAATAGAAAATTCATTCCGGTTCGACAGGTAATTTTTCCGTTCACTATTCTTTATTTTTCAACCGAAGGTATTATCTTCAGTGGAAAAATTGACTTTCCTGTGAATGAACTCTTTCTCTTTTGCAAAGTGTTACACAATACAATAAGGAATTCCAGTTAGATTATAGTTCTGTTCAATTGTCGTTAATTTCAACAAAAAGCATTTCTCTGAAAGGAAAAAGACGTGAAAGGAGTGAAGCTGAAACCAGCGAAATATTCGCCAACAGACGATTCGATTTAGGGGGATCCAGGGGTGCGCAGATCACGTACGAAGATTTATATTGAACTTTCTATTATTTCTGGACGATTCTATTAACAAATTCAGGAATTTATTCTCGCGTTTTTTCAATAAAAATGTTTAATGGAAAAAATTCAATAGGAAAAATCAATAGAATTTGATTTTTCTAGGGAATTTATTCTATTGAGACAGAAATTCCTCGGATCAAATTTTCCCAATTAAAAAAAAAATTTTTAGTGAAAAAACTTGGAACATCGATGTCAAGAAAATTCATGAAAAATGAAATTCTACTGATTTTTTCTATACAATATTTTCTACGAAAAACGCACAGTGAAATTGCGAAATTTTTTCGCAGAATCCAGAAAATTCCCTAGAATTTCTGTGAACTCCATGAATAATTTTAAAAATAATTCCATGAATAATTTTAAAAATAATTCTATGAATTATTTTTATTCGTTTTGATCGTTTGACTCTTGAGCGCTGAAAAATTCCCTGAATTGAATTTTCCACTGGCGATTATTCCGCGAGTTTCCGCTTCACTTGAAAGACCTACTTCCGAAGAATGGAATTCTCCCGGTCTCGGCTTTGGCAACGATGCTGGGACCGCCGAGGTAGACGACCGGTAGTGCATCGAAGAAGCTCGAGTGCGGTGCCAAAGCGAGAACTGGTGCGTCCTTAGTCGTCGCCTTCTGGCCCTTGACCTTCAAATGGTGAAATCCACCGCAGACGAACATTGCCCTCATCACCCAGCACACCAGCACCCTCATATCTCTAATTATGTTAGGACTATATTAACCCCGGCTTCGTTAACACAAGCGTTGGTTAGTGGGCGAGGGACGAAGCCATTCGCTACGGTTTGCACTTTGAAATTGATGAGGAATAAAAAGTCGGAGCGTGAATGACACTGAGCTCCATCGATTCGACGCTACGGTTGAATTATTCAGCTAAGTTTGATTACTAGCGGCCGCTCAAGGCCTCCAGAAGTTTCCGGATTGCTTATTGAATTAAGGATATTCAAGGGCTTTGGCTATTTTATATCCTTTTCTACATTATCGCATTGTTTTCATGTTAGAAAACATTTGAAATCATGAAATAATCGGAATTTTTTTTTCGAGATCGAAAATCCTTCTCTTATAAATCATCTGTAAATAACCAATTTTTCCCCCGAAAATTTCTATTTTGAACATTTTAATTCATAAAATAACGGAAACATTTTTTTTTCATTAGAGATTATTTTTTCATAAATAATTTACAAATAATTAATTTTTATGTATTAATAATGCGAATTATTATCAAATTTTACCAAATTTTCAACAATTTCCATTAACAATTTCCATTCACGAGAAGGAATTGTTAAAAAAAATCACGACTTTTCTCATCAATTTCCGTGCGTGTTTAGTTGCCATGTTGATGTACAATTTTAATCATAACTCCACATGAAATTTCTAGATATCAAAGTCAAAGTATCGAGACGTATCAAAGCGTTAATGTCAGATGAAACGGATTTCTCCAGGTTGAGTTGAAATATTTGCTCTCACCGTCGCCATCCGGTGAGGGGAGCACGGCGGAGGTCTTCCTCGGAGAGGCCGTGGAGGCCTAGACACGCGAGCAGCCAAGCCATTATCACCAGCGCTGTGATTGCTGCCAGGCGAAAAGGCAGCAATGCTACTGTCAGAAATGCCGTCTGGAAATAATTATTCGGATGACGTAAAACGCTCCAACAGCTCAATCTTTTCGATTTCCTTATTTTTCTAATGAATTTTCTTTTCACGACCAATCGGAGTTGATGTGAGAACAGGATTGATCGTTTTTTTTTAGAAAAATGTCAATTTTTTCTGCAATTCATTAAATTTTCAATTTTAGGGCATTAAAAATCATATGATCCATCGGGAAAAAAATTGTGGAAATTCATTTTTCTACACTATTTTTTCTATTGAGACATTTTCTGTAGGAATCCCTCGATATGAATAATTTTGTCCCTTTTCATAGAAAAATCAAGCAAAAAGATTTAAAAATTTTCAGCGGAGTTGTCATAGAAGATATCCTAACAGAATAAATTGTACGACTTTCCCATAGGAATATTTTCCCCTGAACATTTCTACTGAAGAAAACGCGCAGATGAGTTACGGAATTTTCCAATAAAATCCAAAAATAATATAAATCCAATACAATTTATTCGCACGTGTTACATAATCCCGGCATTATTAAATTAATATTTCTCCTAACGCATTAACTCATTAACCTCATTACCCCCATCTCCCATTTCTCAATTAAAGTAAAAACACTTTCGAATCCTCGAGAAATGCTCTCCCCATCTAACACGCGATTTAAAAATACCGGAATGTGAAATTTCGGCGCACGAAATTGACCGGAGTCGAATGGACCGGAGGCCTGCGATACAGCATGTACCGTTCCCCATATTTTCCGTTAGACATTCTCAGCATTCTCGCCTTTCTTCCTCCCGACTGATAGCCACCATCGATTCATCTAGAAGAACGGCGCACGCGCCCGAAACCGTCGATACCGATCTCGCGTTTTTCCCTCGCAGGGGTCTAATGACTCGCCTCATCATTGTTGTATATTTCCAGGGGGAATGATTATTCTCCACCGATTTTTATCGAGGTTAGTGTCGGGAATCATACGAGTCCATCCATCCTCCTCTCTCATTACCGTTTATCGTGCCCGTTCTTTCTGAGCGATTCACAGACGAATTCGTCTGTGAAAGTCGGCCAAAGGCCGCGGACCTCTTCTTCCGCGAAGGATCGCTTCAATCACATATTGTGGTGGATTTTATAATTGGAGAATACTTTGGAATTATTATTCCTTTAATGTGTGACACATGATCTGATATTATGATCATACTCTCGTTATTCATCAATTCAATTATTCTTAATATTTTTTTAATCATTAAATTCAATTCTTGAATTTTGTTTTGAATTCAATTATTCACGTGATGAATTGCATTTAGAAAAATAATCGGAGAACTGTAAACAAATAATAAAGACTATCGCAATAATATTTAATTAGTAAATGTCTCATAACATTTACATTTTACATTTTGACAAATAATAAAATAAAATATTCTGATGAGACTGTCATCTCCAAATCATACGACCACTTCATGAATTATTTCACCTCTAGTTAGCCGCGTTTTTTAATAACTAAAATAGAAAACGTTTTCCCTATTTTACTTAATATATTCTGAACAAAGGATCATTTGACTCGCAAGTAATGGTGGCTCGTACTTTTCTGATGAATGGAGAATGCTTTCTAATTATCACTTTTACAACACATGACCCACATCACCCGATATTTTCTATCTAATTACGAGAATTAGATCGAATTCTACCGAAACACATGACTAATGCAGGAATTATTTCATTTCTAATTATTCCTACTCCGCATTTTTAATTTATTTCGGACGCGTGTCGCCCCGCGGGTTAAAAAAAATATTTTTAAATCTTTGATTCATTCTAGTCGTTAGTGCACTAGTCCCATCAATTTTCCATTCCACATTTCCCCGAATGATCGAATAAACACGTTAGTGTCTCGTAAGACCATCCTCCCTATTTATGAAGCATGCTAAACGTAATGACTCCAAATATCCGAACGATTCCCGTTCACTTTCCCCATATTCTAAAAAAAACTTAGAAAGACTGTGGTTGCCTCACTAGCTAACGAACGCGACGTCAACTTTCACTATCTCCATGGAAGCCATCATCTCGGATTCAACTTAATTCAAAACCTATTCCCCGGTTTAATGATTCAGGACATATCCCTTGTCAATTTGTGAAATGGACCCTTGGGGTATTGAAATGAGAATCCGTCATGCGCTAGTTTTTAAATAGAAAGTCCCCTCGTAAAGGCTCAAACTAACTGTACTCTCCAACCGACACTTTTTCGCGAATTTATATCCACTTCCCCCATAAAATAATGAAATATTGGTGATGTTTCTTTGCCGCTGTTAACACGAGTTTCCCCAGTGGGCCATTTAATTCACCATTTTTACGATTCATTCGCATTCTTTCAGTGGAAATCATCAGTAGGTCGACTCTCCGGCAATTTCAAACTTGATGATGCTTTCCCAGTGGCCGTGACCGTATCACAAAGAGGAAACAATATAAATTTCTTAACTGTATCTGTCCGCCTCACTCTTCTTTCATTATTTTTTTATTTGCGGAGTGAGTTTCACAATTGCGAATTTTTGGTGCTTCAGCGGGATTTGGAGCAGGCAGTTGTGGGTCTTTGCGAATCGATCGAGAATTTATGCAATGTGTTGGGGAAAATAAATGCACGCACGAAGAAAAATCATTGAAAACCCGGCGAATTCAGAAGAAAATTGGATTGGAAATTTTATGAATTTGTAAAAATTATTAAGAATCAGTAGAATTTCATCTTTGCATGCAAATTTTTATTGAAAAAATCAATAAACCCCACAAAAATGTTATTTTAAATTAAAAAAAAAAAAAAAAAAAAGGAGAACTACTTAAAAAGGAAAATAAATGAAGACCAACTCAACAAAAACTAATAAAGAAAATGAAATACACATCGTAAAAAATCATAAAAAGTCAAATTAATCTAAAGAACAACTTCTGACGCAATTTCAGAAGTTACCGAACAATAAAAATATTTGTTCACCGTTTCCGCAATGATTCATCGGCGACAGCAGTCGATAACAATTTACAATGAAATTATAAAGAGATAATGCGTGAAAAACGGATGAAAAAAAATCCGTGTTCATCACTTAAATTATTTAACCATTACCCATCGCCATAAAAGCCCCATAAACAATTAACAACTTCAATTCCCGATTATAGAGAATGATAAATTATAGAGGACACCCCAGCAAAAGTGAATAAAAAATTGCAATACCATTTTATCGAAACAACGAACGAATTAAATGGGTTTATACGAGCAATTCTGACGCAATTCAACGTGTTCAATCGGTAATGAATGTATATCAATGATTTAATGAATTACCCATCATCACGAAGCTCCCGTAACCGATCAACAACTCTAATTCCCCATAAAATCCTCTAAAACATGCATTAAACGCCGAGCCATCGTGTGCGTTGTCATTCCGACAGTATAACCCGCACGTTTCTCCGGTAACCCACATTTTTGTTCCACATACACGGCACAACGACCGATAACCACATCAAAGGCGAGAGTGAACCACTGGAATCGAGCGAACGAAAACCCCTCGACCCGGCTAATTTTCAAAAAGCCAACATCACTAAAATCGTATCATTTCCCAGTGGAATCTCGTCGATTGAGTCAGACGGGACAGCACTCGGCTGCACTCGGTGTGCCTCGTCAAATCCGTTATCCGATTATCGCATGCCATCGTCCGTGAGTATTTCATTGCACGTGCAATACAACGTCAAATGCCTCGCAATAATTCGAATAAATACAACTGAATAAACCGTTTTGATCTTTCGTTCATCAGGCGGCTGAGGTGGGGGTAAAACGGTTGGGTGCCACGTGGGATTGATACTGAGGTGTCTGCGGCTATTTGGGGACCAGAATGATACAGAGAAAAAAACAATTACATGAAAAACTGAAGCGAAATTGGCATTTTTGGTTGAAATCGAGGAAAAAAATGAGAAGTGAGAAATAATTTTATAACGCAATTTTTTTTTAATAGTAAAACTGTGAGATGTTGGTAAAAAAGTGAGGAAAAGAAATAAATTTTGTCTTAGTTAACATCTTAATTGTGAGAAAATGAACGTTTCTGTCTCAAATCAACATTTTTATGCACAAACAGAAAAAAATACACGAAAAATGAGATTGAAATTGTAATTTTTATTTGAAGACGCCAAAAAAAAGTGAGATAAAGGATAATTCTGTTTATAACATAATATTGCTCAAAAACAGTATAATTTTAGTCAAAAAAATGCAAACAATTTTTTTTTTCATCTCATTTTGCATTTTAACCATGACAAAAAAACATTTGCCTCTCGACCCACCATTCCCCCATTTGTAACCCAAAAAATCCCCGCCGCAGGGTCACAAAAACCCTCGAAATACTGACCTTGAGCTTGTCATAAGTGGTGTCAAGCTCCAATCGATGAACAAATGGATTGAGAATATCCGTGTCGATGGAAGCAGCATCCAGTTGATCCTGATGCATTTTTCCGTTAATCTCCTCCATTCGGTGGATTTTATTTGAGCCGAACGGCCTGCCACGTCCGCCGACTCAAATCCAACAACACTGCGCCACCAGATCAACCCCTTTCAGTCCGCCAAGCCGACAAGATGCACAGAAAAAAGATATTTTGATTCGCGACACTTTTGATTATTCGTTTCCCCCTCAAATATTTATTTAAAACTAATACGAAGGGCGATGGGTCTAGCGACGGCGCATCACGAGGGGGTTAACACACCACCTGAATTGACGCAATTGGATGCGCGATGCGATAACTGCGAGCACCCGTTTGGCAAATAAATTAAACAGCACTCGAATTATTCCTGAATTATTACTTCATTTGTCTACTGATTTCCGGGGGTTCGCGGGGGGCTGTGGGCGCTGCTCATGTCACTGGGGGTCTCGCGGTGGTTACGATGAGGGACAAATAATAGTAAGTAGAGACGGACCGTGTGGAGCGGACGAGTCGCTAGCGCGTTCGATGCCCGACTGAAAAGCCAGACGGAAGGGAGAGCTTTACACGCTTCCCCGTTCCTACGGTGACTCGTGTTCCGCCTTTCGCCGTCGGTTTTTTTTTCCCTGGGGTCTCGATTCACCCCACATTAATGCCGCACTCACGACGCGCGAATTGCGGCGGATAAAGCGCGGGGTTTCGAGTGTCCCCCCCGCCCTCTGGGGTCAGGGGATCGGCTCAATCCGCCGGGAAATGGGTGTTCAGATGATTTGGAAGGGGGTGGGGTATCTTTTCGGGTGGATTCATCTAGATGCCACGTGCGCGCGACGGAGGGGATCATAACCTCGGTGGAATATGGAGAAGGAACTCCTTAAGGCACTCGTCGGCTTCTTCTCGGCGCTCGAGAGGACCGAGGGGAAGTGGGCGGAGCGCTGTCAGGGGGTGCAGGCCAATCTCGAGGGGTTGAAGAATTTCTCGGAGCAGAGGGAGCATGTCTTCAGGTATTTTTGCAATTAGTGACGATCGTTGATGATTTTTTTAAGGGGCTCTAGGGTTCTAGGGGGTTCGTCAGGGTTGAGGGCTTTTAATTTTTTTTAAATTGTCTTACTGAGGAGCTTTTAGGGGGTCCTGACGTTTGCAGCATTGTTTTGATTTCTTGGGGGTTTTTTTATTGGGTGGGAGAGTCTATTTTGGGAGAGTTTAATGGAGATGGCGGCACTTGCTTGCAGCAGGGACGTCGATGATGCAGAGATCTGCGGGATTGGAAATGTGCGGGAGAGACTGGGGTTTAAAATTGAGGTGAGGATGGAGGAGGAGATTTCGGGGGTCAGGGAGACCGTTCAGCACCTCGGGGAGTTGAATCAGGTAATGCCGGAGGTCAAAGTGCTTAATTATATTTATTAATTTGTACTGCCGTTAAATTTAACGATTTTTTCTGGGTTTACACCCGTCGTTTTGGCTTATGTCGGGATAATTTGAGTTACTTTTCACTTCTGACTCCCTTTTTAGTTTTAACTCAGATTTGTTACATTTTTGTTTGTCCCCATTTTTACTTTATGAGAATAATAAAGTTAATTGGATAACTCGACGGTTGAGTGCATTTTTAACCGGATTTATGGGGCGATTGATGTTTAGGAACTGAAGAATAAATTAGTTCAACTGGAGAAAGTGAGGAGTAAGGCTTTCGTTGACGATCCTAAGATGAAGGAGATCGTGGAGGGAACTCCGCACAGACCTCGCTTGAACCTTCTCCTAGAATGGGCCATTGATGCTCAGGATTATTACCAACAGCGGTATTCAATCCCCAAAAAATCAATTCCACATAGGGGATGTTGGGGTAAAACGGACACTTTCAGCTTTTTTTTAAATGTTAATGAGGGGTTGAAATGTTAATAAAATTTAATAGTTTTTTTTTTCAATACAAAGAACAATTCTTTCCCTTTATGACGAGCCTTAACTGAGCTCAATTGATCAATTTGTTTCTGAGTTATGAATTATTATAAAAAAGTCTAAAGTGTGCGTTTTACCTCACCCTCCCCTAATTCAAATGACCGTTTACTAATCAATTTTTTAATTAAAATTCAGATACCACGAAATTAATGAGAGCTTCAAAGCTGTGGACAAGACGAAACGAGAAACGATTCTAGAATTAATTGAGACGTTTGGAAGAAAAGGAGACAGAGCTCTACTGAATCGTAATTATCGTGCTGTTATCAGTGCTAATTTCAACTTGAAATGATCGATAATTACGGCGATTGTGTGTTTTCAGGAATATTGGGCTTCACGCAGTACCTAGCGAGGGAAAAGATCCGATGAAATTTCCGAATGTATCTCAATAAATTTATGTTTTCCTTAATCAACGCGAACTGTCGCATTCAATGCTTTATATCATCAATCGTCACCCCAATTATCAACCCTCCTCTCAAGTGTTACGTAACTCATTTAACAAACGAGATGAGTGAGAACTCCGATAATTCCAATTGGCCATCGGAAATCTGATTCACAGGGGCTGATGGAATTGTTCTGCAAGAGCTAACAATTGCCATTCTGATTCTAGTATCTTCATTATTCGATATGGGTTTTCTATCGAAGCTCGCTGACACTTGTCGACTCCTCAAAACATTCCGAATGGGACTACTAACGTCTGAGTAATTAACAAAACTATTCAGAATTGAAAAGAAGAACAAAAAACTAGAATGAAAAGTTTTTAAATTGTTTTTTTAAATTAATTTGCAAGAGGAATGCAGTTATCAGTCCATTGTCAACTCCTCAAAACATTCCCAACGGAGCAGTTAACTCAAACAATTAACCGAATAATTACTGAAACTATTTAGAAATTTAAAAAACAACAAAAAATAAAATTAACGATTTTCATATTAAAAATCGAATGCTAATTATTCTCTAAATTACTGGGGAACAAGGGAAACAATAATTGGAGATCAGTGATATGATGAAAAGGTCTCACCACCCACATGAAAAAAAATATCAGAAAGAGTCGTCTCGGCGCCGGCGCCCGCTATTGATTCCGGCGTCGTGACATACAGGAACAAAACCCATGAATTTACCCCCAAATGACAAAAGGTTACATCCAACATCCTAGAGGGTGCGACAGTAGCAAACAGCCTCTCGTGCCCCAAAGGAGAAGGCACCTCCGCGCGCGTATCTTCGGCACTGACCCCCTCCCACCCCCACAGGTCAGTGTTATTTTTTTATTTATCAATTAAAAGTTTATGCTCGAAGTATCTCGTACCCGCTAGTATCCTCATTAAAATTTCCATCGTAAAGGAAACCCCGGGGGATCCTCGAATCCACCCCCATCCCCTTCACCTCGAGAGTCGCTCACTCGGAGAATATTTCCTTCGAACGTTTTATCGCGAAATATTTTCCACATCTCGTGGCTCTGGATTATCGATTGAAGTGCCTCAAACCGGAGGAAATAAAGTGATCTTTAACGTGACTTAAACATCTTGTGAATAATCTTGATGAGTTTTTCAACGCGACGATTGGCTAGAACCTCTGACGTCAGTGGAAACACTCGCTGATCGCTCTAGTTTTTTTTACTTATTTATCTGGATCGTTTGTAGCTGAATTATTCAGGGATGGGGGCTAGGGGTTGGTGTCAGCCGTAGGTGGAGACTTGGTTCTTGGTTCTGAGAAATTCATGCAGGAAAAAATTTCAGAGGAAAACGTAGCGCATGAAGTGGAGAATTTTATTGAATTCCTGGTTGATAATTCCACTAGTTTTTTGACCGATTCTTTTGGAGAATTTTGGTGATTTATAGATCAGTAGAATTTCATATTTTTATTCAACTTATTCCAAGTTTTTTCACTCTATTTTACTGTTTTTTTTTCATTTAATAAATCGAAAATTTAAGCTGAGGAAATTCCATAGAAAATACCTCAATGAAATAATTTGCACAGAAACATCGAATTCTATTGATTATTTCTCCAGAATATTTTCCACTAAACATTCATATTATTTCAATAAAATCAGCTAAAAACTAATGAAAAAATCAATAGAATTTTCAATCGAATTCGCGTGATATTCCAATGAAATTTTTTCGTGCGCGTCGCGAAGGTTTGAGGATTAGATTCTTTATTTCGGGGACTTTGGGAATGAATATTGACGGACCGCAGTGGTTTTTTTTTCTGGGTGAATGGATATAGCTCGGTGATAAGGATTGCCTTCTGAATTATTCCCTTTTTTCTTTCACCGAGACGAAGTGGGAGAGGTCAAGGTGACGAGGAATGAATCAAGAATTTCTTCGGGCCAGTAGTGCGTACCAATGAGAGTCAGACGGTTCGCCCTTTGCGAATTCACATTTCTCTGATCTTTCGAGTCGCTCCAGTTCCCCTCAATATTTTCAAATAACAATCCGCTATTAATCAATACAAATAAAGAAAAAACTGTTCTAAATCCAATCAGTTTTTTGAGAAATCGATTGCCCTCAGCTTGCAGGATGGAGTCGACGTCCCCTCGTGATACGTCGGTTTGATCGCATTTATCAATACTGAGGGAGTACTATTCACTCCCCACACGTTTGCTGAGGTACTCGGCGATCATGGCGAACACTGCTCATTTGGTCAGGAGACAGAGCTCGAGGGATCTCAAGCCACAGAAGAGTGTTGATCGTCTTGAAATGAAGGAGATGCGGGGGAGGCTCGTTGTCGAGAGCAGAAAGACAACTGCTACTGCCAGTTATGGAGCCACGAATGCGGGATTCGATGACTCCAGTCCAAACACCAAGGTTCGGAATTTTATTTGAACCAAGGTTTTTTTTTTATTTGAAGAATTTAGGACAGTTGTTTTTTTTTGTCTTGAAAAATTCATGAGAATTTAAAAAATAATTTTGTTATTATCATTATTATTATTATTATTATTATTATTATTACGTTACAGTTACAATGATTTTGTAAAACAGTTATCAATAAATATTTATTTCACTTATTTGTGTTTTTAAAATAATTTAATTCTCATAAAAAATTTCTGTTTCTAATAATTTGTGGTATGTTTTTAAAATTTATTTTTGAATGAAATTAAATATTTTATGCACTTTTTCACTTTCCTTTGGTCATTTTTTGGAATTCAAAAAGCAAATGGATTTTTTTTTGTAAAAAAGCGGAACTGAAGAAAATGTTTGAGTTTTATGTGATTTTCAATCATCAAATTAATTAAAAGGATTCATGGATAATCAGCGATTTTTTAATTCAATTCGGTAAAACGGCTTTTTGTTGAGCTTTCCTTTTTCAGAGATGAACGATAAAAATTGTTTAATATTGCGAAAATCTTATTTTTTATATAAAGTTGCTCTCTCAATGAATTCTAAACATGAACAAATATTAACATTGAGAAAAAGAATTATCAGCGTGGAGAATGGATTGTTAATAAATTATCCACAAAAGAAAACTTTACCTTTTCTAAACGGTAAACAATTTCAAATTTGTCGGCAACCTAGAAAAAATGTGGAAGGGGATTTCATCGATATTCCCCACAAGAAATGACAAGCAAAGTCTTGGCACTCCTTAATTCCCCCCAAAAATAGACACATCACCTCCTGAAAAACTCCACTCTCCATTATTTTGACAGCAAACGGATGAAAAGAGATGATGAAGCATATGCATTCGCGGCTCCCCCTATCCCCATCAATCAACTCCAGTTAGTCCAAGAGAACTGTTTATTTTTCTTAAAAAATCCCCGCGTTATCTCTGTAATCCACTCGAGTCCGGCTTTAACATCGACCCCGTTATCCGTAGAACCGCAGGTTTACATTAGCATTCTCCTGTTGATTGCAGAGCAAAGGTTTAAACACGGGGGATGGCGGAGGTGCCAGTGGGGTTGGGGGCAGTAAACTGGGTAGCAATGAGGGCAAAGCAATATTTCGTCCAGAGGCAGGTGAGGACGAGCGTGAAAACTGGGACAGCAAGTTAACATTTCTATTGGCCACTGTTGGATACGCCGTGGGCCTCGGTAATGTCTGGAGATTTCCCTATTTGGCGCAGAAGAATGGGGGTGGTATGGCCGTTAAAATAAATATGAGAGGAGAGTGCGGGGGCCACTGGGCCTACGTTTTCATTTCTTTCATCTTTGTGATTATTTTCAGGGGCTTTTCTCATTCCCTACTTCGTTATGCTCGCCATCGAGGGCATTCCAATTTTTTACCTGGAACTTGCCATCGGCCAGAGACTCAGGAAGGGTGCCATTGGTGTTTGGAATCAGGTGTCACCGTTTCTCGGGGGCATTGGCATCAGCAGCGCTGTTGTCTCGTTCAATGTTGCACTTTATTACAATACTATTATTGCCTGGTGCCTCTTTTACTTCGTTCAAGTAATCACAATGTTTTGAAATATTTTATTTTCAATTTTTGGTAATTTATGGCGCAAAATCCGTACAGAAAAACTTTCTTTTACTGAAATATCTATTAGTTTTAGGACTATTCTAGTGAACAAAACGCTTAGATGAGCTGGGGAATTTTTCGATAGAATCAGCCAAAAAATAATAACGTTCAAGAGAAATCCGATAGAATTTTCTAGCGAATTCGCTAGGTTTTTCTATGAATTTTTTTCGTACGTGTTTTTTCAACTTAAAACGGAAATTTATACTCAAGAAAAATTCATCCAGACAAGTCAACCGATAGATCGAGGCTAAAATAGATAGACTGTTTTGGAAAAGACATGAGATTTCCTTATTAATTTTTTCCATTCGTATTTTCGTTTGGATTTAATGCGTTGGAATTTTTATTCAGAGCTTCCAGTCCGAATTACCGTGGGCCACATGTCCCAACAAGTACTTTCAGAACGGGTCCTATGCCCCCGAACCAGAATGCCAGGTAAACAATGAAAAATCATCACTTCGTTCTATTTTGAGCGAATAAAAAAAATGGGGACTTGAGTTTCTCGAATTATTCTGCAGCAAAGCAGCCCAACGCAATATTTCTGGTATCGAACGACCCTCATGATCTCCAAGGACATCAACACGCCCGAGGTGTTCAATTGGAAGATCGCAATAGCCCTAGTGATCGCCTGGATCCTAGTCTATATGTGCATGATAAAGGGGATCGCCTCCTCGGGAAAAGTTGTGTACGTCACAGCCACTTTCCCGTACATCGTCCTCATCATCTTCTTCTTTCGGGGCGTCACGTTGAAGGGAATGTCCGACGGTGTGCGGCATCTCTTCACGCCGAAGGTGAATACAAAGACAAAAAAATAATGCATGCCAGATACTCCTCTCTAAACTGTAATTCATTTCTCTCTCGTTTTTACGGATTTTCTGCATTTTTTAATCTTTCGGGAGTTTATTCCTTTGACATTTTATATTGTGTCCTTTATTGCTGGAGACACTGTGTTTTTTGACATCATCTCTGGGAGGAGAGTCTCTTTGAAGTTTTAATACGAATTTAATCTGCTTAGAGTGGCTTGGGAGTTTTATTTCAATTGTGAAGTGGTTGAAATAGTCAATTACTAGCCCAGTTTCTGGGGAATTTCCTGAGAATTAATGCCGATGAGGAAATTTTTTTTTTGTACAATTTCTTTATTTTTAATTTTCGTGAAAATTCGATTGAGTTAGGAATTATTAGTTATTAATTATCAATTAAATGACAAATTGTCACCTTTCAATTTTATTTCTTCTCCATGAGATGAATTTCTTTAATGCAATAGCGATTTTCTCCTCTACGCATTATAGTGCTACAAAAAAGCTTTGAAATGGCCAGTAAATTCAGAGATCACTCATCATAAAATTCTCCTCATTCCAAATTTTCCTGAAAATTGAAATAACTCATGAATCATTAATTACTCATTATTAATCAAATGAATTACTCTCATCTAAATGTTTTTCCAACTTTTGTTGTTCCCTCCAATAGTTCTTCCCATAAATTTAGCTACCCATTCATAAATAATTAAACTCATATCAAATCGTCTTCTCTTGATTTTATTGTTTGTCACCATGAGATATTCCGAGATTTCTTAATGCAACTATTTTATTTTCTCTGCACATTATAGTGGTACACACTGACTGATCCAGTAGTATGGCTCGAAGCTGGCACCCAGATATTTTTCTCCCTTGGTTTAGCATTTGGAGGATTAATAGCATTTTCATCCTACAATCCAGTTAATAATAATTGTTATCGTGATGCCATTATGGTCAGCCTCACAAACTGCTTCACATCGATGTTCGCTGGCATCGTGGTATTCTCCATTATTGGTTTCAAAGCGACAATGGTGTACGAGCAGTGTCTGCACGATCGCAATCAGACGGTGCTCAGCATATACGGCCACAGTGAGAAAATACCCAGTGTCTTGCCCCCGGGGGGTACCCTGTTGAACATAACGAGTGGCAATGGTACTCTTGATAACATCATTATGCCGGAATTACCTGTGTGCGATCTCGAGAAGGAGCTCGACAATGTGAGCGCCCTTATTAATTCATTGAATTGAACTGAACGGGGCGATTTGGGCGCATAATTTTAATTCACTGACTCCTCTGTTGCAGTCCGCCTCCGGCACGGGACTCGCTTTTATCATTTTCACCGAGGCCATTAATCAGTTCCCTGGGGCTCAGTTCTGGTCTGTTCTCTTCTTCCTCATGCTGTTTACACTCGGCATTGACTCGCAATTTGGCACTCTTGAGGGCGTCGTCACCAGCATTGTTGATATGAAACTATTGCCTAATTTGAGGAAGGAAATTCTTACAGGTGACGTTTTCTGTTGATTCTGATTTTTTGCGGAGCCAGCCACAAACAAATTATTATTTCGAAATATAAATATAACGCGTCTCGAATATTCTGCATCGTCCTGAAGAAAAAATTAACGACAATTCATTATCATTATATTTCACTGAAAAGAATTATTATTATCTTCAAAATAATTGATTTTTCGGTTTTATAATTATTACATTTGAATTTTTTCTGAGAAATTTCGGACGATATAGAATATTTGAGAGGCGTTATATGAATGTCGAAATAATAATTTGTTTGTGGCTGGCGCCACATTTTTTTTATGTGGAAAATTTGAAAGAAATTCCGTTGAAGTTTTCTGCAGAACTTTCTCTCAAATCGCAAACTATTTCAGTTTAAGAAAGACTTTCCAATTCATCGTTTTGTTGGAGAAAATGTCAAAAGACATTTTTCAATGAAATAAAAATACGAAAAAAAAGAAAATAAAACTGCGAAAATGTCTTTATGAATTAGGCTTCAACTGTTGACCATTGCAGGTGGAATTTGTCTAATTTGCTGCATAATTTCGATGGCATTCGCCCACGGCGCCGGAAGCTACGTATTCGTTCTGTTCGATAATTTCAGCGGAAACTTCCCCCTGTTAATTATTGCCTTCTTCGAGTGCGTCGGAGTGTCCTACGTCTACGGGCTCAAACGGTACCTAATTCAAATAATCAATTACAATTGACCTCTGTAACGCGTAATTGACCCGCCCTTTGACGCAGGTTTGCCGATGACATCGAACTGATGACGGGCAATCGGCCCGGGCTCTACTGGCTCATCTGCTGGAAGTACCTCAGTCCACTAGCCATGTTAACTATTCTCGTAGCATCTTTCGTTGAAATTGTGACCAAGGGCACGGGATACGACGCCTGGATACCCAGCAAAGGTGTCACCGAGAGGCATGAGTGGCCACCCTGGGGCATGATCCTCATCGCTATTTTAATTAGCGCTTCGGTTCTGTGGATTCCAGCTGTTGCTATTTTCAGGTGATTTTTCTTGCAAATGTTTCTTTTTTCATTCAATTTTCTCATCGTTTAGAAATTCCCGGAAATAATAATGAGGACAATGAAAAAAAAATCTGGACTTTTTCTATAGAAATTCGTCGGCTCAAATTTTCCTAAATTTGTTTTATTTTTCTAATGAGAAAAAAAGAAAAATGTATTGAAAGATGAAATTCGAATGGATTTGTCTATAAAATAATTTTTACTGAAATTTTCTTTAAAAAAAATATAATAATAATAATAATAATGTATTTTCAATAGAAATCCAATAGAATTTTGAATCGAATTCGCTACATTTTTCTACGAAATTATTTCGTTTGTGAAATATTGAAAGATAAGTTCATATTTTATGATGTTCTATTAAAAAATGAAGTTATCTCTCTTTAATGATGATTAAATGACGTCATTTCAGATTCTTCGGAATTCTCATTATCGATGATAACGAAAAAGCCTGGTTCCCAGCGCAAGACCTCAAAGAATTTCACGGAATAGTTCCCCACGAGGTGACAGCAGCCGAAACCCTCCTCTTCTGCATCAGGAGCGACGGGTCCGAGGGCCTGTGCTGTCCCACGGGTGGTTCCAATGACGATGACGACGAGGATCTCACCTAGAACATCCTCCGTCAGTCTAGGTTACTCAGGCCAGACTAAATTATACCAAAACTCCAAGTGAAACGAGAATTTTAATGGCTCTCGACTGCAACTGTCTGCTCCCGCAATTTTTCTTTTCAATGTTCCCTCGATTTATCATTCTCATCGTTCATAGGAGAGGATTCGCACTATCGTAGGGTCAACCGTGTCAATTACGCTGTGAAAATAACTCGTTAGCGATGCCTGCCTACTCCCTACCACGAAGAAAAAAAATCCTAATGAATGATTTACGTACAAAAAACAAATTCCTCTTGTTGAATAGTGGATTATCACGACGAGTGCTTCTGTAGAAAAATAGAACATTTTCTCGTGAAGTCACTCCTTGTCGAGTTCATTCCACAATTACCAGATTCAATTTATCGTATCAGGTACGAAAAAACTTCATTTTATTTCATTGAATAAATTCCGCAGCTTATCTGCACATTTTCTATGGAATATATTCTATAAAAAAAATCATCAGAATTTCATTTTTTTGTGCAAATTATTCTATTGAAATATTTTCTACAAAAATGACAAAAAAATAAAAAAATCATGTCGAGAAATTTTTATAGAAAATATCTCAACAGAAAAAGTTCCATAGAAGATGAAATTCTGCTGATTTTTTCTATAAAATAATTTCCATTGAACATTTCCTATAAAAAATTGTAATAAAGCTGCAGAATTTTTCAAGGAAGACACAAGGTTTTTCAACAAAATTTTTCCGTGCGTTAAACCACTTCACAACATAATTCTCCATCCAAAAATACGTTAAAAGGTATTGAATGGCAGATTGAGGATAGAGATGTCGTTGCATATCGAGAACCCCCGCGGTATATCGTAATAATCAATTTAACTTCGTGTGACGAATAAATAACCACCGAAGTTGAAGTATTAATCTTAGAATAGGGGCCGTCCATTGGGCTTAATAATCATCCAGTTCACTCTTCACTACCCTTGAGAAGAAACATTTCAACGAGTCCTCTAATTTTTGAGAGATTTTAAAGTTCAATTAATTTGTGGAGAAAAATAAAATCAAGAAAACCGAAGACAATAAGACAAACTTACGAAGAATAACGACAATAATTGTTGATTTATTATTAATTGCACTGCACTCTGAGCACCTTGAAATAACCGAGGCCTATTTATCGAAACGAAATGATAATAATTACGCGTGATTAAGGTTTAACGTAAGGTGCATTTTCTAGAATTATTTCATCATCGGGTTTATTGAATTTTTGAGATTATTTAATGATTGTTACACATGACCTACAGTCGCTCGGCTATTGATCTTCCCTCACCAGCCGCATCTAGAGCTACATATATCTGATTGTTACACAATACATATCCTCTGATCGTTACATATTTATAATTACACAAGTACCCAGAGGCGACAAATGCAACTGAATATCGAGTTAAGATTACTAAAGAGACTGGTGTGTACAAAAAAATATGAAAGAATTCATCGAGAGTTGAAATTTCGTTACGAGCTGATAAACCCGAATAAACCACGTGCGAAAAACTGTCACAGAAACATCTAGCGAATTCGATAGAAAATTCTATTGAATCCATTCAACTTTCTGCCAGTTTTTGATCGAGCCTGTGCATTCTTTTTAAATAGCAATTTTCAAGAATTAGATTTTTCTATGCAACTTAATATATTGAGATGTTTTCTACAGAAATTCCTCGGCTAAATTTTTTGGGATTTTTTATTCAACTTTTCGAATGAAAGAGAATTGAGCGAAAAACACTTGGAAAATTCCTGTCGATAAATTCCTGTAGAAAATGTCAATAGAAAAATGAATTACTACTGATTTTCTATAAAATAGTTTCTATAGGGCATTTTCAGTGGAATTCTTCAGTGGAATCGTCCAAAAACTAGTAGAATTTTCCATCGAATTCGTCAGGTTTTTAAATGATATTTTTTCGCGCGTGAAAAAATATCCTAAAGATATCACGAAAAATATATCAAAACCGCAAATGCTGGAGTAATGAATAATCGACACGAGCCGACTACTACTGTTAACCCATAGAAACTACCAAACGAGATAATTGTGTTGCTTGAAGACGTTCCTAGAGTTCTCCTTAGACATCTGGTAATTTTTCGTAGAAAGTAATAAAGTAAGATTGTAAATAGAGTTTAAGATTTCATGCGCACAGTGAGGATAATTCAGTGTATTCAATTTGCAGTATCAATAATTCTCCTAGGCATGTAAAACGAGAGAAAATATAAGGACAACAGGCCTTCGAAGTTGTTCATAAACTTTTCCCGAGTGAATTAGTTCGGTAAATCGACGTAACAACTGGACAATAATTTTTTTTGGATGAGGAAAAGAGGAGTTATTATTCATATCTTAGTTATACATATCTTGAGTCGTATTTCGATCGAAAGGGACAATAATTTCGACAATTCAGTAGCGAAGTGGTCAAACGGTTTAAGTCAATAAATCTTTAGTTGAGTTTTCCCGAAATATTTCCGAATTTAAGGGAGATAGCGAAATTTTTATAATAACCTTTTTTGTAGAGCGAATTGAGTGCTACTAAAAAGGTTATGAGAAAAATTTCGCTATCTCTCCCAGATTTCGAGATATTCATTGAAAACTGGCCAATAGCCAAAATCGACTTGAACCGTTTGACCACTTCGCTACTGAAGTCATCGCGGTATATTTAGAGTATATTATTATTGAGAGGGTAATACCGTTGTTTATGAAGAATTCTAATTTCTGTTACTGGTGACAGATTTAATGACTAGCTTACGAACGATGAATTACTCATTATTTATCTACTGCAGGACGCATATTTATACGTACATTATAGAAATTCATCTGAAGCGGTAATACATGATTGAATAAACCTATTATACAATTAAAATTATGTATACGCAAAGCTGTACATATATATTGTTGTCAGTTGAATGTTGAAATAAATACTGTGAGTGAATATATGGGGTTTTTTTAGTTTGAGGTACCGTATTTCCGTTATGCTCCAGCTAGTCAGCGGTCGGAGCGTGACGGGGAGACGAGGATGATGTGGAGATTTATTTTATCGGATGGAGTAGTGAGTAGTTTTTGTTGCATTCCTTTGTTGAGAGAAAAATCATTTCAATAGATCATTAGTCGTTGAAATCTTAATTTTTTTCTTCGTTTATTCGATGACAGTTGAATTTTTTGATAAACTAATTGCATTTCTCATCAGATTTTTGGGAAATAATCACTCAAGAAATTCAGGTTGACGAAATTGAAAGAGAAAAATTTTTATCTAATGCTTAAATCTCGATTTTTTTCTTTCATTCATTTTTTTCGTTTTTCAAATTAAAAAAATGTGAAAAATAGACATTTTAGTTACAATTTTAGGTCAAGTATTGAGTTTGTCATGAACTTATTCCATTTTTATGGGGTTTTTATTGAAGGACCATTAGAAAAGTCATGTTACCCCACGTGAAAAAATGAAAAAGTAATTTTTAAGGAAATAATGTTAAAAATGAATTAGTGGACGACTGAAGAAATTAGTTCTGATGGAGTTAAATGAGACTTTTAAAGGCCTCATTGTGGGCGTGCGTCTGGACAGACCATCAGATGAGATTCTAAACCAGCGCTTGGGTACAAACAATGTGTTTATTGTCTCTAGTACACATCCTCCATTAGACGTCATTCAGACGCGATTTCCTCTTGTCGTGGGCGAATGATCCCTCGGCCTACTCTCCATAAGCGATTTCGTCATGGTTTCTCTCGCCTTATTTGGCGGATTCTTGCTGCACCTATCGAAACTCGTTTTTGCCATACGCGAATAGCCGCGGTTGGCAATTAGTGAGGCCGTTTCGGAAAGAGGGACATGGAGGAGTCGAAAGTGCAGAATCGAGACTCGCGCAGAACATTATTTTCGCAAAATTTGTGAGTAAAATACCCACAGTTGAGTATACCGGGAAATCTTTCGACATTTTTCAACGGAAAATGTTTTCAGATTTTGTTCTGTTATCATTTTTAAACTGGAACTGAATTTTAATTCGATTTTAATCTCATTGGCATCGATTCGAGAAAAACATTTTAACGAGTTCTCTAATATTTCGGGGATTTTAAACTTCGATTAATTTGTGGAGAAATTTAAACTCAAGAAAACAAATAAAATGAGAAATTCATGAAGAATGACAATAGTTATTGATGATTTTTTAATGGAAAATGTGTTAACATTTTCATTCGGAACTTTTCATCACTAAAACATTTAGTGATTCAACACGGGAAAAATATAAAATTAAAAATTAAAATGGGAATTTTTCCTGAACAGTGACTTTATATGTTCAACAGTAAAGTTTGAGTGAAAAATAATTTTACACATAATTCCCGTGAATAAAATACGACAAATCGTCTCCCACGATTGATCTCCACTTTAAAACAAATCCCCTGAAATTCAAAACATAAATAGAGCGATAGTTGTCGCGTGGGTATCGCCAAGAAAACCCGAAGAAATCCTTCATCGGCATGACCTCACCGCCGTAAATGGTATTCGCTCGTTGCCCTGACGTCACTCCCCGATAAACTCCATTGAATTGAAGTATCGCTCCACAAACTAAAGAGCAATATGCAACCCCCGCCCCCTCCGAGAGCCCCACGTCGACCCGAATTCGAAAAGAGAGAAATCCCTCCGGGAAAGCCCGCGCCTTCGCTACCTGAAGTTGCATTCCCTAAAAAAAAAAGCAGACTAGGATTTCCAAAAGAATCGCGGGGGAATTGAAGTGGCAGATGTTTTTCTTCTCCATGGGGATTTCGTTTGGCAGAGTCCCCCCGGTTATTGGCCTCGCCTCCGCCTCCAACAGCGCGGTTTTCTAACGGTTAAACTGCATCCCAGGGACGTCGTGAAAATTTCAGTACCCGAAAAACCAAGACGCGGGACTTGAAAAATTGTCTCTCATGATTTTTCGTCAAGGAAGTGGCATTTTTGAGGGCATGAGCGGATAGGTCGTTGGACGGATGCATCTTACACGCCCTGAGGCTATTTATACCTCGTGTCTCGACGCGCCGGAAATACGAAGGGTGTGTTTATTTCATTTTTCTCGAGGAATTCTCACTCTCACTGACTTCTAAATTCACGAGAACCGAAGGTTCGTAAATTTCTGTGAAAATAAATGAAATGATTTTTTAATCCTTCCCTGTTTTCCCCTATGTATTCCCTATTACTTTCATCATTCTCCTGGAGAAAAAGTCTTCATTCTCTCGTCAACTTGGGGATTAATAAATAGGTTTTGTCTCGGGAGAAAATTCCACTGGGATTTTTGGGACTGAATTCGGTTATATTCGGTAGGATTCCTCTGTTCGTGCTGCTCCGGTGCTGCGTCCGACGAGGATTACACCGAGAGCGGAAGGCCGAGGGGCGGGGGACCCGAGCCTATATAAGACCGAGTGCCTCTCGGGGCGTATTACAACGCTGAGATCGTTTGTAGGAGCTCCATCGCCAGCTTCGATTAAACGAGATCAAGTTTCACTCATTCTCTTCGAGAATTGAAGTTCTGTTTTTGTGTGTTTCGGGAGAAATCAATCAAAATGGTATGTATTTTCTTTACTCCTATTCTTGCGATTTTTGAATTTGAACTGGGAGTTTTTCGCCACGTGGCGACGCTCACGCGCTCAACGCATTTCGGGGCGAAAGTCGCGGTCTTTCTGAGCGTTTTTACGGGATAAATCCGCAATTACGCAGTTTGAAGTCGACGAAAATGTGAATAATCCAATTATTATCGTTTATAAAACGTTTGTGAGGTTTAAAAAAACCGATTGGGCGTTGGAAAAATTTTAAACGGCCTCGGAGGCCTCAATTCGCAGTTAAAGATCGGCGATCACGGTAATTAACGGGTTTTCCAAGGTTAATGAGTATCACGTTCCTGCAACGTGCAAATTCTTGGCCGGTTTATTGCACATATGCCGGCTCTGCCCCCTTTTGATGATTTTCCGTTGAGCGTCGGTACTTTCACGGGCGTTACGCGCCAAGTAAAAATAGCTGGCGTCCCAGGGCCGTGGGACTGGCCACTCAGGCCCTGTCAGACCCATTCTCTTCTCGGAAATTATTTGAATTCGGGAGACATTTTTTTTCTAAACCGTTCTTTTCTTCCGACGCTTGAATTCAAATGCGGGATGACCAAAAACTGAATTTATCCGATAGATAATAATTATTTTAATTAATTCTTTCATTCACTCGTTATATATTATTTTAATTAATTGATTGATTTTTAAGCGTGCATGTTTTATTTGATTATAATTTCTTTATTTTATTATATTTATAATTATAATAATTTTATTCAATTATTTAATTCAGTAGCGAAGCGGTAAACCGGGTCAAGTCGTTTTTTACTATTGGCTAGTTTTTGACGAATATCTCGGAATCTAAAAGAGATGGAAAGATTTTTGTCATGACCTTTTTTGTAGAGCCAATAGAGCGGTATAAAAAAGTCATGAGAAAAATTTTGCTATCTCTCTTAGATTCCGAGATATTCAGCAAAAACTGGCTAATAGTTAAAATCGACTTAACTCGGTTTACCGCTTCACTAACTGAATTATAATTATAATAAAAAATAAAAAAAATTATAATCATTATGGATCATTAGTTATAATTGATTAATTTTTAGCCGTGAATGTTTTACTCAATGATAACATTATAATTTATAATGTTTTATTTTTCAGCGTGAATGTATCTCAGTCCACGTTGGCCAGGCCGGAGTCCAGATCGGTAATGCCTGCTGGGAGTTGTACTGCCTGGAGCACGGTATCCAGCCCGACGGGCAGATGCCCTCTGACAAGATGTTGGGAGGTGGTGACGACAGTTTCAACACCTTCTTCAGCGAGACCGGGGCTGGCAAGCACGTACCACGCGCTGTGTTCGTTGACCTGGAGCCAACTGTTGTTGGTCAGTACAGTTACCCCGACTGCTATGATTTTCCGATGGGATTAGCGTGAGTTAACACTTCTAATTGGGTTTACAGATGAGGTCCGCACGGGAACGTATCGCCAGCTGTTCCACCCCGAGCAGTTGATCACTGGAAAGGAGGACGCCGCTAACAACTACGCGAGAGGTCACTACACCATTGGAAAGGAGATCGTGGATTTGGTTTTGGATAGAATTCGAAAACTCGCCGACCAGTGCACTGGGCTCCAGGGATTCCTGATCTTCCACTCGTTCGGCGGTGGCACCGGCTCGGGATTCACTTCTCTCCTCATGGAGCGTCTCTCAGTGGACTACGGAAAGAAATCTAAACTGGAATTCGCGATCTACCCGGCTCCCCAGGTCTCCACAGCCGTCGTCGAGCCCTACAACTCTATTCTGACGACCCACACCACCCTCGAGCACTCCGACTGCGCCTTCATGGTCGACAACGAGGCCATCTACGACATCTGCCGCAGGAACCTCGACATCGAGCGCCCGACCTACACCAATTTGAACAGACTGATCGGACAGATTGTGTCGTCAATCACAGCTTCTCTTCGCTTTGACGGGGCTCTCAACGTCGATCTCACCGAGTTCCAGACCAACTTGGTCCCCTACCCGAGGATTCACTTCCCCCTGGTCACCTATGCGCCAGTCATCTCGGCTGAGAAAGCCTACCACGAGCAGCTGTCCGTCGGCGAGATCACCAACGCCTGCTTCGAGCCAGCCAACCAGATGGTCAAGTGCGATCCTCGACATGGAAAGTACATGGCCTGCTGCATGCTCTACCGAGGTGACGTTGTCCCCAAGGACGTCAACGCAGCCATCGCCACCATCAAGACCAAACGTACCATCCAGTTCGTCGACTGGTGTCCCACTGGGTTCAAGGTCGGCATCAACTACCAGCCACCGACTGTCGTGCCTGGTGGCGATCTCGCCAAGGTGCAGCGTGCCGTCTGCATGCTGTCCAACACCACCGCCATCGCCGAGGCGTGGGCTCGTCTCGACCACAAGTTCGATCTCATGTACGCCAAACGCGCATTCGTCCACTGGTACGTCGGCGAGGGCATGGAGGAGGGAGAGTTCTCCGAGGCGCGAGAGGATCTCGCCGCNCACCATCCAGTTCGTCGACTGGTGTCCTACTGGGTTCAAGGTCGGCATCAACTACCAGCCACCGACTGTCGTGCCTGGTGGTGATCTCGCCAAGGTGCAGCGTGCCGTCTGCATGCTGTCCAACACCACCGCCATCGCCGAGGCCTGGGCTCGTCTCGACCACAAGTTCGATCTCATGTACGCCAAACGCGCATTNTACCATCCAGTTCGTCGACTGGTGTCCCACTGGGTTCAAGGTCGGCATCAACTACCAGCCACCGACTGTCGTGCCTGGTGGCGATCTCGCCAAGGTGCAGCGTGCCGTCTGCATGCTGTCCAACACCACCGCCATCGCCGAGGCGTGGGCTCGTCTCGACCACAAGTTCGATCTCATGTACGCCAAACGCGCATTCGTCCACTGGTACGTCGGCGAGGGCATGGAGGAGGGAGAGTTCTCCGAGGCGCGAGAGGATCTCGCCGCCCTCGAGAAGGATTACGAGGAGGTCGGCATGGACTCCGCCGAGGGGGAGGGCGAGGGCGCTGAAGAGTATTAAAAGCTCAACTATTCACGTGTATTCTCACAGCACAATGTAATCGCTTTACTGAGGATTAAAACGACTTTTGTAATCCAGATCTGAATTATCGTTCATTCTCCGATCCAAAAATCCCCTTTAATCCATTTTCGAACACAAAAAATCCCAATAATTCACGAAAATCAGTAAAAATCATGAAATAGTGCAGAATAAAATACTGAAAACGTGACAAGGTATCATTAAATTCAAAGGCAGTAGACCTGGAATATATATTTTTCTATATACACACTTTAATAACGAAAAACAAACATTACAATGTGAGGATAATAATAAGATTGGTAATATAATTATTATGCAATGATAGAGTTGTTTATCGATCGTAGTGAATCCTAATAATTGCGCCCCTCATTTCTCCAGCATTCGTGTTCAAGGAAATAACTGTTCGCGTTGTGGTATCATAATATTCGGTTTCAAATTCATTATTGATGATTGTGGGGGCGCACTGGCGTCACATTCACCCCCCGTTCCACCTTCGCAGAGCTCGGGGGGGTGAAATGTCCACCAGAAGCTTTCTCTTCTATTTTTCTCACTTCTTTCACCCTTAGAATAGATATTACAGTGCAATTATCTAGAAAAATCTGTCTTTTTATGCATCTTACACATTCAAATACTCGAAATTTACAATATTATTGCCCTTACAAACATTAAATTACTATCGAGCGGTAGTAATCTGTAATTTATCTCTATTCTCTTCATTTTTCATTCCGTTATTCTCTTCACTTTTCAATGATTCATTGTTCTCCCGCTCAAGTGGGAGTCTCGAGATAATTATGTTCAACTACTTTAGTATTATTTTTTAATTCTTGTTCCCGTGGTCTAGTCGGGTGTCGATGATCCCGCGTATTATCCCGACTTTTCTATTATTCGTGTACTTTAGTCAATCAATCGCCAAATAATCCTTTGGCATCACGAGCTTATTTATCATTCATAAATGACAAATCATCGATTCTATCGACTCTAGCGCACAATCTCGTAGAGCCAACGAACAAATTACGAGGCTTTATATACAATATGTCAATTCATAAAACGTTGATTCAAAAAATCGGTAAATAAATAGATTCTATAAAAATGAGATACTCTTTTCATTATTTAATATGTTTTTTTTGTTCATTTGGGGCAAAAATAAATAACCGAGATGATGAAGTATCCTCTCCAGAATTCCCACGTCAATTTCATAATTTTTATTCGTTACTTTTGTTGTTAATTGATGGTTAAAGCTCGATTATCGTGAAAGACGTAAGAATTCGCTTTAATTCTCATCAAATATTGGACATTTCTCTTGTTTCACTTCTCGCAACATTTACAACATCATGAAGTGTCTGGCGATGACGATGAAATGATGATTAAACTCATTAAATAAATGTCAGTCACAACTGGCGAAGAATTTTGAGCAAACTATTTTTTTTTAATAAAATGATGGAGATAAATCAGAGGTACAGCAACTAATCAACAATTTTAATTCACAATTACAAGTACACAACAATGTTCATTTGTAAATGATAAATCGAGGAGAAATTATAGTTCTTCTTCACCATTAGTTCATCTTCCTCTTCACTCGTTTTTTTTTATTATTATTAATCGCACGACTACGCAAATACAAAATATATAATTAATGATTCGTCCGAGGATTTTGGACCCCGAGTTTCCATTAGCTGATCGCTCTCATCTCCATTTGTAATCATCTTATACTTTTCTTTCTCTCGCTCTCTCTCCCATGATCTGAGCTCACGTCATTCTACATTTATCACAATATTTTTCTTTAAATTACCCATTTACTTATGCACTTTTTGTTCATTTGAATTCATTATTTTTATTAACTTTTTCATCTTGTTTTCGGATTGATTAATAAGTTACGTTGGAGTAGAAGGTAAGACAGTGTTCAATTGGAAGAAAATTCTCGGTTGAAATTTTTCAATGAAAATTATCGTAACAATTTATCGTAATTGAAATAAACATTTTTATTGCGAGTGACGAGTGGAGTTGATATCAACATCAGAGGCAGAGGAATAGACAGATAGACAGTACTAGATAAATAGCTTTAGTAATAATTGCGGTAAATAGTAGTGATAATTAGATAATCTGAGTTATTGCTATTAGCACTGGCTAGGAATACGATCTACGATTGGTACAAAATTCATCAATTCATTCGAATAAAGAATAGGGGGAGACGAAAATATTAAATGATAAATTCATCGATATGTCAACGGATATTTCTAGAGTCAATTCAACTCTAACAATTATCGATATAATTTGTAATTTTATATAGTTAACTTCGAGAAGGGAGGAGAAAAATAATGAGGATTAGAGATATGTTCTTTTACGTCGAACTACGAGTTATAGAATTTAATTCACTTTTTTTTTTCGTTTTTCTGTATACATTTTTTTTTATCTGGTTCTATAATGACATAAAGCACTCTTCCACGCCAGCCGAGTAATCACGTGTTTACAAATCGCAAGCCTTGACCCTATTTAACGGTAATTTCATGACGTTATACAGCTGTGTACTTGCTTTATTTGTTTATTAACTTCTTGTTACAATTGTTAATGCATTTCCCTCTCTTTTAGTTTACTTTTTATTCTCATTTATTTGAAATTAATTGCTTAAGTGGTTACGGTAATGATAATGATAAGAATATGATAACCATATATTATGTTTATACCTCGAAAAGAGATTCTCATTTCCTTCCTCAGTTCCCCCCTCATTCTCATTCTCTCCCGTTTTCGCTTAATTTCGTTTTTTTTACTCGTTCCTCCCACACTTCTCTCTCACTACTACATTTTTTAATTAACGATTTTATAATTAATATGCAACTCACGCACTCATCCATACAACTAGTTTCCCTTTTTTTCATTATTTGTTTTTTTTTCAACGCTTAAACTATTTTTTTTCTTAACTATTCGCTTGCTTCTCTTACGCTTTAATGTTTTTTACATAAATATTGCGTTTACCCAGACATTTTTACAAAAAAGTTTAGCTTTTACCCTGGAATAATGTACTTTTTTTCATAATTAGCCGGTGCCGACCGCTAACCATCGGAATTTCATACGCCTCCAGCGAGTTACTTCGATTAATTTTTTTTTTATTTTTTTTTTCAACTCTTCTATTTCTTTTTGTCACGTGAATTTACATCTCAATTTTTTGTTACACGTTTTAACATTTCCGTATGCAGGTGAAACGTCGCGTTATTCGATAATCAGGGGTCGACGGTTTCAGCCACTGCATCAAACGAATCTCCGAGGGGGAGGATCGATATTACGATTTTTACATGTTTCGGTTGCAGACGAAAAAAGACAGGGGAAATCTCCCCTTATTTAGAGTGTTTTAAATTTGATGAGGGGATTTCATTTTTTTCTGTTGAAGAAATAAAATTCTGCGTGGAAAAATTGGGGTGAAATTCTATTTGTTCTTCGCTGATTTCTTGAGAATGATAAATAAATTGACTTTTTCAATTTTCGACTGAAATTTCAGGTACATTTCTTGGAAATTTTTTATACCATTATCGTTCCACTGAAATGTCAAAATATCGATGGAAACTGTGAATTTTAGCTCAATTCTCTCATGAAAATGAATGGAAATCAGGAAAATTAAGGTAAATATATTTTTTAATTTTCAATTAAGTGGAATTCAAGTAAATTGAGAAATTCTCGTCTTCCCATTTCTAAGAAATTGGAAATGTCTTAGAATTTTCCGTGAAATTTGAAACTCCAATTGTGTTCCATCAGAAATAAAAAAAACTACTAGAATCTTTAACAAAATTTCAATAGAATGCCAACCGAAGTTTACAATCTCATTTTTCCCTACGTGATGTCCATTTTTTCGAATGCCCCATAAAAAATTTAAAACACCCTTCGCAGAAGTAGATTTCCCTTCAAAATTTTTCTCCCATCTTTTCCCTTTTCACAGATAAATTCCCGATTAATCATTTAAATTCACTCGGTTACTCTATCACCTCGCGCATATCATTCAAAATACCCCGTTTATTAAATTCTTTAATTATTTATCATTAACACATAAGTATTTATGACCCTGTTTCGTAAAGGCTTCGTAACGTAAGTTAATATTGGCCAAGGGTGATAATTCAAATTGAATCATAATACGTGAAACGCGGGGATCAGTGTACGCCCTAACAAATTCATGACCAAAATGTTCGGCGATTTTTAACTCTATTTTTTCCCCCGAGGAACTATCGGCGGTTTATCCCGCGAATAATCCTCTTCCGGGGATTTTCCGAGTCTTCCGGAGGGGGAGGGCTTTCGTTATCGTGAATTAGCAAGGAAGAGAGGCTGTGGGGAACGGTTTAACACTTGAATTGGCATGTGCTCGTGTTATCTTTGCTCAGCAGCGATTACGCAAGAGTGAGCGAAAAACATAAGGAGGTTTTGTTCACTTAGGTTCATCCCTTTGACGACGAAAATGAAGATTTCTTTACTGATTCCGAGGGCTTGAGGGAGATAAAGCACGGCATTCGGGTTTTTTAATGATTTTTATGCACTTTACGAACGTTGAAAAACAATTGTTTCGTGGTATCAAGGGAAGAAGAGATATTTGGCACGTCGATTGGCACGGTCCTTGGTTTTAATCATTTTTCGTTAGATCGATTTGTTCATTTAGGATTTCCTCCCCTCGATACTTCCCACCCGTTAAATTCACTTGTCTCAGTGTTTTTTTTTTTTGGCACTAGAACTGCACATTTATAGTTATAACTTTCTCAAGCGATTAACGCCATACAAAAAATACAGCGTCGAAACGCCACGTAAAATTGTTTTTTTATGGGTTTTATTTAGGTTTAAACATCTCTAATCACTCGATTTTTACGCAGTATCGAGATTATGAGCTGCACGAGGCCACTCAATATTCTATAAAAACTAAGTTATTTCTTAGCTGATTGCCTTGCGTTACGGTAGAGTTGGATGGCTGACGAGGTCTGTTTCAAGTTTATTTCGTTTTGGTAATGAGGAGTGAAGAGACAGACGAATTGTTTCAATTTATCTCGGGAATGAGTGGTTCTACAGGAAAATGTTGTAAGAGATTTTTTGTAGGAAATTTAATACCTAACATAAAAGTTCGTGTGCCATTTTACTCTAAAACCACTCGTTACCGAGATAATTGGATATTTAACCAGAGCAATTGCAAAATCCACATGTTTCTGAATTTAGAAAGGGGAAAAATCGACTTTCTTTAATCGTCAATATCTCGCGACCAGACGGTGCGATTTGGAAAAATCAGCGCTCGTTTTGAAGGTATCTTCTCAAGCTTCAAAATGAAAAAAAAATTCGTCGAATTTCACTCTGCCGTTCTCGAGTTATTGACAATCAAAGTGTGATCTTTTAATTTCTTTCATTTCAATGTGAAATTGGTGAAGTTAAGGACCTTGACAGCATCCAAGTAGTAAGGATAAGGCCCCTGCACCAATAGATCGCTCTACGACACCAAAATAATCCCGGAAACATGAATAAGATGTGCTAAAGATGGAGATAACCCATCCAGCTGTTCCTCAATCAATCAATCCCTCAATTTCCACTGATGTAACTGTTTAATAACTCTTCAGATGGGGTAGCAAGGACATTACAATAATTGAGTAAAGCCTAGACCAGATATGCTTGAGACATTGAATTCACATTGTGTCTAAACATCATCTCAATGAATCATACAAACAGACACTTCTGCACTACAAGTCATCCAACAGTGTCACAGGGGCCATATTATACATTGAATGATACTTTTTTTACAATTTTTCTCTTCAAGTTAAATTCGATATCGTTAACGATCGTTCGAGGAAAAAAAATACAAAAATTGGTAATCTTTCGTGCACTCGAAAAGCCTTCACATTTTCAATGTATCTAAGTTTTTACTCCTTAACTACTTACTATAAACCGATTCTAATCACAGCAATTATTTATTGTTGATATACACAATCATACAGCGTCTCTCACTAACTCGTTTAATCTCTTCATTTTTTTAAAACCATTTCAGTTTAGTTCGTTTTAACGCAGAGGCTCGGGTTTTCATAGCGTTTCCCCGGTGTTTTTTTTTTATTCTCTTGTCTGTGTACCTTTGGGTCAGGGAAATAAAGAGGGTGAACTGACGATAATTGTTGATATCAGGTGGAGAGATTCAGGGGGTTCTGTCGAGTCTCGCCTCGGATCTAGCCGATATTTAACTGATTATTCCCCTTGAATTTAGATTGAGCTACGGGGGAATCGAGCAACTCCTCGTCGCTAACGAGTCACAGCGAACGACAATAAATTAAATAAATAGGAATAAATAAATAAATAATCAGGGACAATTGGCGCATCAGCATCGAATGAGCTTTGCAATTTATCATTTCTTTTGATCTCCGTAGAAAAAATGAATTATAAATAAATAAAAACAATTACAACAAATATTTACAACGATTAATCATATTTACAATTACAGTTGAGCTCGTAATAAATTAATTAGAGTGAATTTAATTCAGTATTTTTTTTGCTCATGCAGTTTTGTTCTCAGATGAGATCAAAGGAGTCGAAGTGGGAAGATGCTGGAAGATGCGTTAACCGAGGCGAGAGAATTTTGAATAATTCATCGTCTGATGGCTCAAGATTTCTAGAGGAAGCACTGGTTAATACCATTTCACGTTTTTCATTTGGCACGTTTGAGGAAGGATATGTGTGTGTGTATGTGTGTGTGTCCACTCGGATATGAATTGTATTACGAATTAAATTTTCTTATCGCGATTTACCTATCAGTCATTACAATTTTATCAAAAAGAAACACGAATTTTCGGATAAATAACAAGAATGAATTGGAGAAAAATCATTGTTTAGGGAGTCAATGGGATATTTTTCACATGACACCTCCCGATCCAAAGTACCGAAACTTTGAAACTCCTCACATATAGCCCTATTCTCCACTAATTAATTCTTCTTTTATCGTATAATAAATATAGTTTATATATATCCATATGTATATAATATATCGTTATTTAATATTCCACATAATTTATTTGTTTTCATTCAACAAAAGAATAATTAACAAAAGATAATTGAGAATATCCGGCTCTCCTTCATTCTCGGAGTCTAATGAATTTTTCAACTGCAAAACATTATTCCCCTCTCTCTTTCATTACCCCACGACATTATTTCTCTCATTCCGTCGCTCGGCATTTCCGGACATCTGAACGGTGTTTTAGCAGCCTCGGAGAGACGATACGACCCCCTGTATTACCTATTACCTCTGTAATTTGTTTTTATTATCCTTCCCACATGCAGAAGCTAATTCAACTATTAATTAATTACCCTCCATATGCTTGGCATCAATGCAATTATTTTTTTTTATTATCCCTTACCGAGCCTAGTACTTTTTACATACCCCTCACAGAGAGGAGGGAACCCAGATTTATAATTTTCACCAGATGATCAAGAGCTGAACAAGAAACAATTTCCCATTAGTCTCAACTCTCAATGCAAACCCTGTTCTTCCGAATTATTAATCGTTTAACATCATCAGGCTTCATCACGAGTTCCCTCATCCCCTCGAAATAATTCAATAACAACGAAGGAGAAGAACAAAATATCGTAGTCATTAATATAATGATAATAACTTTTTGTTCATTACTTTTTAAAGACTCCCTCGTATCTTTCTTTTTGTTATTTTTTTTAAATATAAAAATGAAAACTAACATATCTTTGGCTTGTTCCCTTTACCAATCGGCGGCAGCTCAACAGCTGCAACGTCCAATATTATGTTGTTTTTATTTTTTTGTTTAATTATTTTAATTTATTTTTTTTCCTTCTCTCTCTCATCGTCATGCTAGCCTTGGTTTCTCTCCCAAAATCGACATTTCCCTCTTTCTGTACAATTTTCGGCGCCCATCGTTGATACACTGTTATCAATGTCTTCCCCCTTGAGTGTCGGTGCTTAATTTGTTCTTTAGACAGCTCTTCCTACATCCACTTACTCCTCCCACTCCTCAATTTATCTCACTTGAATTTCTCTCGCCCTCGCATTCCCAACCACCCCCTCTCGTACCCCAGAAAACAAAATCTTTTAATTTATCTGAAAATCTCGTTCTTAGTGAATTGGTGACTTGACGATGTGATTCGGTGCGATATAGTGGTATGCTGGCATTGCCATACCAGCTGTCTCCATGGATATCCTGTAACAGAATGGGGTATCACTATCAGTTTGCATTCGGTAATTGTCAACACACTCAGAAGTCAAAAAAATTCTACAAGACCCGAGTAAACAAGGAATTAATTGTGACTTTTGTTGAATCAATGAAATATCATGGAAATCATATTCTTTGACATTTGGGGAGTTTCAGGGGTGGAGAGGTAAAACGTTCTGGTGAATGGTGAATTCATCTCCAAAGTCCACGTCTTCAGATAATAAATGTCGAGGGATTTTTTGTTCGACATTTTTTCGTGAAAACATTACTTCAGGGGATGAATTGATGAATAATTTAACATCGAGGGATTTTTTCAGTTGTGAAGAAGTAAAATCTATCGTTGGGAATCGACACTGTCTTGAGAACAAGACAATCACGTTAATATTTTACCTCTTCACCCCTGATTTCATTCAAACAGTTCAAAAGTACGACTTGTGTGAACATTAATCAATCACAGGAGCTTGAAAACGGGGACAATTGAAGGGAAATAAGAAGTTATTCGCCAGATGTGTGACGAATAACTCGTCACACATCTGATTTTTACATCGAGGGATTTTTTCAGTTGTGAAGAAGTAAAATCTACTGTTAAAAATGGATTTTTTTTTATTGAGAATTAAATTCCCTATCAAAAACGTCTCCTGACATTCCCACTGAATTATTCAGTTGCGAAGTGAAGTCTCTCGTTAAAAACACTATACAAAAAATGTCGAGAGATATTTTCCCCCAACATTACCTCCTAAAACCGAATTAACATTTCACCTCTTCACCCCTGATGTCATTCAAACAGTTCAAAAGTCTGACTTGTGTGAACATTAATCAACCACAGGAGCTTGAAAACAGGGAGAATTGAAAGGAAATATCAAGAGGGTACCTCGAAGACTCGACGACAAATTCGTCACAGCTGATTTCATATAATAAAATCCCCGTGATATTCATGGTAAAAATTGAAAAAAAAAAAAATTGTAAGCAATGAATGTTTAAGCAAATAATAAAAAGGTCGAAGAATACAAAAAACGGTTAAACGGGACAAGTAGATTAAGAGGACTACGGAGGATTTGGATGGTGCTTACCGAAGATGGGCAGGAGCCTGGGTCAGAGTTGGTTGGATGGATATCGTCTTCTCAACAAATTTTTTTTTCTCTCTTAAAAAAATATTCTCTTTCTCTTTTCGTTCTCTTTCACACACCCGGTATTTTCCTCGATATATACCCAACGATTAACGAAAAAGATGGTGTATACGACAAATAAGCCCTGTAAAACGAAACTGAAAACCGAATCGCTTCATAAAAAAAAAAAAATTTCTTCATCGAGTCTCAATGAGAATAACATTTCGCCTTTGTGTAATTGTTCACCTTTATTTTCGTATTAAACACGCCTAGCTTTAATTCAACAGTGATACAGTTCAGCCAGAGTAACTGCTAAGCCACACAATGCATATTATTCTGTCGTCAATGCGTAATCGTCAGTGCCATCGACTTATCCCATACAATTAGTCAGATGTAATGCTAAAAACCCATCACAACGTACATCTCTTCTCGTATTAATCGCCCCCATTTTCACATTCTCACGATCTCGACAATCGACTCATTCACTAGAAAAGCAAAGAGTTATTACAGAGAAAATGAACTCTCAGTTGCCTGCATTCGCCTAACGATTAAAAAACTATAAACTAGGATTGAGCACGTACGTAATTATTGACCAGGAGATACTTCTCCGGTTTTTTCTTCTTTTATTTTGACAAATATTGAGTGGAGGAAACAGTGACATCAAACTCGTGAAACAGAGTTAACGATTTCCCATACCGAAATAGTCGAGACAACGAGAATAGCCTGTCACTGCTGTGACACGACTGAAAATACGACGAATATTGAATTCTCTGGAGCATTTTTCAATAAATCAAAAGTACTCATTTACTCAGACTCACCTATTGTTTAATGATACGACACTACATATATTTATATATTTATAGTTTATGTATATTACTTAGTTATCGAATGATTATTATGTATAACATTCATCGACGATTGATCCATCGTCGGTTATTATTTCATTAATGAGTAGTTAAGCTCACGAATTTGCGGATTTAGTGGCGGATTTTTTCGTCAACTATAGGATTAATAATTCTCCTCTTGAAAATTTCATTCGTCTTTCCAATCTCGATTCCTTAATGACATGATTCATCCATCAATAAATTCCAATTAATTAGGGTTTAAGTGGAAATAATCCGCCACTGGGTCACATATATGTCCAATTACAATTTCTTATGTTACACCGGCTTAATGAAAATACACGATCCAAAAACATTCTCACTGTTTTCTCATTACTCTCACTTCTGCATTCTCTCACGTTTTTTTCTTCTTCTTTTCGTATGTAAAAAATGCGAGCTGACAGAAGGAGATAAACTTACTGACGACAAAAGTTGAGTTATAAAGTTCAATGAAAATTATTTCAATCTGTCTCACGTACTAAATTCTAAACTGCAAAGACTTCTGACTCTCCCACAGAATTTATCCGCAATTTTTCGTCCTATCTGACGATTTTATGCGATTACAGTATTACTTAATTACGATTTTTTATCCATCCTTATGTCGGGTATAATATTACAATAATAATCCACAGTAATGATAATAGTTATGTAAAAAAAAAAAAAACGTCTCACGTGATGTTAACAGCACTCCGAGCCCCTCTGACCGAAAAAAAAATTAATCCAGAAAGTGAGAGAGGGATATTTAATGATACCTCACTCTCTCGTTATCGGCGAAAAATTAATTATAAAAAATATAAAGTCATCAACAAAAGTTATTCTATCAAAAATCAAGACGAGGAGTTATTTTATCCCAGAATTCGCCTGTCGCGTTTACAAAATTCTTACACAAATTCGTTAAAGCATAATCATTGGCGCACGAACATATTCGTCTGGGAGAAAATACATTTCTCGGAGTGCATTGAATTTACGTTTGTTGTAAGATCTTTATGCAGTGGGGGAAGTGGTGAAATGTAGGTAATTTACTTCTCGTTAATTATTTAATTATCTTGGTAATGAATGGGTTTGTGAAAAAATGTCAAAAGGTATTTTTCGCAGAGAATTTCCTCATCTACAAAAAAGGTTCCAAGACATTTTTCGATAAAACCCCTCATTATCAAGATAATTTGACATTTAACAACCAGAAAAATCATCGTGAAATGTTTAACCGAAATGAATCGATTTTTTTTCATCAGTTTTTCATGAATATCTCTAAATCTAGAGAAGATAGCGAAATTTTGATGAGAACATTTTTTGCAGCCGAGGAAATTCTCAGCAAAAACGGTCATGACGAGATTTTGGCATCTCCATTGGGTCCAGAAATATTGTTCAATAAGTCAACGTCATCTCCAATTGATTTCATTCCACCACTTCTCCCCGTCTATTCCCCATCACTTAATCCCCCTCAAATAATGAAAAAAAAATCCCCAGGGGTATGAAAAACCCCGGAAACCGTGAGACAAATAAGTTGAAAATCCATCAACAGCTCTCCCCCTCAATCCCCAATTCAGTACGGATTGTACTTGGTCCTCTCAGACTTGAATTTACCGCTGTCAGTTGGTCCTGGTGCACCAGGACTGCGTAGACGTGGTGTGAATGTCTTGTGTGAACGATGTACACCAGTTGTCTGGACAGGTAGTTGTGTTGCGGCGGCACCACCGGCACCGCCAAGCAATTCCGTAAGCCCACCAAGAGCTGTCAGGCTAGATAGGGCGTTGAGGGCACCTGGCTTGCTTAGCAGCTGAGCCAAGGGGATTGCGCTGGCCAAGGGAGAGGCAGTGGTAGTAGTGGTAGAAGGGGAAGCACTGGCCCCGGATGCCCCGGGATTGGTGCCGCTGCCAGGGGTTTGGGTATTTTGGGCCTCTAGGTTAGCTTTCTGCAGTTCGACACTGGGGAAAAGACACAAATGTAAAAAAGGTGAGGGTAGGATACATTTTTTTTTGTAATTCTTTCATTTATGAGAAAATGTTTAATGAGACTTGGAGAATGTCGGACTGAGAGAAAAAACGAAGGATTTTGGAAAAGTCATTTCTTCAGGCAAATATAATTTTTTTTTAGATTGGGAAGAGAATTTTTTGGAGAAGGATTTTGTTTGTGGCGGGAGATGAGAAGATGAATGAAAATATTGAAAGCCTCGAATTTGTACTGAATTGATGGGAATGTCATGCAAACGAAAATCATCAGATATTTCTGAAATATCGCAATGAATTTAACAAAAAAAAAATTTTTTTTCCATACCCGGTAATAATAGTAATCACAATAATGAAATAATTATAATTCTTTTCAGTGAAATATAATGACAGTTTTTTATTTATTTTTTTTAAAATCAGTTGAAAAAAAATTATCTCATGTCGAAAATAAAAATTTTTTTTCACCCCCATTTTATGTCTGAAATCTACCGTTAAGAAATTTTATCTACTGACAATCGTTTTTTCTCCCAGTGCATGATTAAAAAAAAAGATGTTTGATTGAAATTATGTACTTTCTTTCATTCCTCTTAGTGGATTAGTGCATCGACGATGGTCACGATACTCTCGGCGAACACATTGAAATTAAATTAACGTCAATCGCATGGTGCAATTACCGTAACCGTCGGCGATGATAAATTTGTGTGTGAGTGAATACACCAGTGCGCAATGAGAGAAGACAACACCAGTTGGACGAACGGATAATTAGAGGCTCTCGGTGCGCAATGGAGTTGAAAAAAAAAAAATGTGAAAGGAGAGGGGCAAAAAAAAGATGTGAATTTGCTGTCGATTGATTGCGACGAGGTGCGCGCTTGGTGTTCACTGGGCTACGCGATTCACAAGTAATGTATTTAGCACACGGACTAGTGGCACTGAGAGTAGAAAAAAAAAATACGGGGATGAATGAGGGAGTGCGTGTGGAATAAAATTCACGGGCCACACGGCGACGCTTAATTGAAATAATTTATTGACATAATGTGCACTCTGATGGAAGTAAAAATTAGCAATCAATGTGGGCATCGAGTTTCTTAATTCGATGGAGAATTTTTTTTTTTTTTTCGAGAAAAAAAAGTGAAACGTGAAGTGCATTGAAGCCGAGTGTATCTTCCATTTTTTTCACGTCGGAAGGACTCATGAATGCATGGATGACGACAAATAACACGACTAAAGGAACGCAGATGGAGATGATGCGGCAGTTCGAGGGGGAATTTTTTGCTACGTTTGCCATGATAATAAAATAAATTCGATGGATAACGCGTGCTGAGAAACATAACCGTGGAGAATGGGCAACCGTGCTCAGCGAAAAATAAAAACTACGAGAAATTAGCGTCGCGTATGCAATTTATTTCCAGCGCTTTATTTCACGGATGAAGGGCAGTTGGAAAAAGGTGAAAACGGTAAATCAAGAGCTAGACGAATGCCTGTTAATTGGCTATGGACGTTGATAAATTGTCAATTTGATTGGCGAATATTTTCCACTCGAATTTATAAAATTGTCACTGAATATAACGTGAATAACGTGAAACTGGAATGATGAAAGAGCTGTTAATTTTCACTCTAGGTGTTGTTCATTATAAAAGTATATATCGCAAGGATGATCACAGCTGATCCGTTTTAATCCCGGTGATGGTGTTGATAAACACGTTGAGTATGAAGCGTTAAAAAACAAAAAGTAGAAAGAAAGTGCAGGAGAATAAAAAGGATAATGTTTCTATGGAGAGGAGCATCAGAAGCCTCGGACGGGAAACACCTTGTCGGAGGATAAAGGAGTTTTCACTGTAAAAATAAAAAGCCACAGAGACTGGGCAAAGGAACAGAGAGGAATTAAAAACAGGAGCATTAATGCAGTAACATCTCCGGTCTGAGAGACTTGTCATCCGATCGCTAACAAACAAATTCTCCCTCTCCCTCTCATTTTAACTCATTATCTCATGTTTTTATATGGTAAAGTAAAAATGTCGAATAAACATAAATAGAAGGACAGCCAGCGGTGATAGGAACATATGTTGAATGAGAACGGAGTTGATTCTGCAGGATATCTCAAGGTGGAACCTGGATGACAGGATACCTGGAAATAAAGGATTATGAACATTTGGTTTTTTTTTTCTCTCTCTCTCTCTCATCGGGTTCCTCTTCCTTTTGGCTGGACCCCATCGGCGATGAATTTCCATTCTTCACTTTTCGTTGAACACCCCATCACAATCAGACAAGACATTTTCATTCTCACTCGAGTTATTCTAATTCTCTTAATACTAGAGTCTCGTTCTCTCTCACCTGTACAATTTCTTCTATTACGACAATAACGAGACATCCTCGGGTATATCATCTCCCTGCCCCCCCCCCCCCCCCCCCCCCCCCCCCCCCCCCCCCCCCCCCCCCCCCCCCCCCCCCCCCCCCCCCCCCCCCCCCCCCCCCCCCCCCCCCCC